>NW_022703742.1:147578-189034 GCF_011630105.1 Anneissia japonica | reverse complement strand
ATACAGGAGGCTGTTTAACTGTATTATACAATATTATACACAGGAACGCACATCACGTTAGACACAGAACGCGCATCGCGTATGACACAAAATGGCTTCTAAATTCTCAATGTCGCAACTCTTTCTATCTATGGCTCTGATATATATATATATAGCTATACTGCCCTCCCATGGCAAAGGGAAGTATGGGACAACAGGATAGTTTTGAGAAATCAAGCAAAACGTGTTTTTGCATCAGACGTTCTAAATGAGGAAGTGTGTTTAAAAGCTTTCATGTGATTTTGATATATAATAAGAAGTTCATTCTATGCGTAATAATAAAAAAAAATTAAAAAGCAGTATTTTAGCTCAAAATGTCCCATACTTCTCTCTGCCGTGGTATTGCATACCTAACATATTGGAAAAACACCATCAAAAGGAAGCACATACATATTTATATTAAATATAGTGCCCACATATGGACATATAAATTGTAAATTAATGATAACAGCATTCTCTACATAAAATATTACTCAACTAAAATATATATATATTTTTTTAAATCACGAAATATAAATAAATATAGATAATAAAAGTTGGCTACCTTATATAAGATAGCCTAAAAGAATAACATATACAAATTTCAAAATGAAATAAATAATAGAATAAATAATTTTCTTATTTTCTTTCTTTCAATATGCATCTTGCTGGGACATTATATGCAAGGCGATTTAGAATTAGGTCTAATTAAGCATTTTTAGGAAATAAAACAAAAAATATTTCTAACCAAGCGGTATTTTAATTGAAACGAGCAACACCTGGTAACAAATTAAGATACCTTTGATGGCGTAAACTAATGGTAAAATTTGAAGCCTTCTACACTGACGTCTGAAAAGTGATGTATCTGGACCAATACTGGGTTCTCAAATTCTGGTGATTTTATGTATCTGTTACTCGCCAACTTGGGTAATTCTGTGGTCTAGTTGACTTATCTTTCTTTTTGCTCGTGGAAATTGTGTCATCCCAACCCAATTTCGATGTGCAAAGATCTTTTAAGAGTTGTTTCGCAGGCAAGATTGCAGGAGCTACCAATCCAAGGGGATCATAGATAGAGCTTACGGTCAGGTGTGGCGCCAGAGTTTGCCCGACGGGGGGGGGGGAACAAGGTTCCCGACGAGGGGACGGGGCGAGGTCCCTGACGAGGGAGCCGGTGCCACCGATGAGGGGGCAGATCTCCCCGACCAAAGCAATGTGGGCGTCGTCGAGCTTCGATTAAAAGGTTTCGAAAGTGGTCCAGGGGTCGAAGCCCCCGAAAATGTTAACAATTTAATGGTTTCCAAGGCTTATTTAATCGATTTTAGAGTCTACTAATATGTAGAAAATACATATAATTTTTTTTCTCCCCGACGAATTGTGCTTTTTCTCCCCGAGGGGGGCCAACACTCCCCGACGGGACTAGGGCAACACTCCCCGGCCCCCCGCTGGTGCTACCTCTGTTTACGGTATATAATTTTCCTTTCTTGTGGTTGCTTGCTCTTTAAGCTCTATGTTGAAGCCAAAAGTATCACTCTGAGGACACCAAAGGACACCAGGCGCTCTTTCAGCTGGAATATCGTCCTAGTGATTCAATGACCTCACACCCTTAGCTCTTTCTTTCTCAGGTATTGATTATAAAAACAGATTTAAGAAACATATTTAATGAATGTGAACAAATATATAACACTAGGTCTAAAGACATTTTAAGTATTTATAAACCAAAAACAGAATATAAGAAAAGAAGTTTCTCCTATCATGGTACAAATATCTGGAATAGCATAAATGATATAAATCCAGTTGCAATAACTGTCACTAACATAAATATTTTTAAAAGATTAATAAACAACCAAAACAGCTCTTTTTTCATAAGTTTTAGTTTTCTGAAGTAAATTTTTACTGTGAAGTATATTACTAATATTTTTACTTTTGTAAATATTTATATGTATTATATCCCAACACGTTAGCATGTATTTCGATATTAAGGAGTTTCATTTGACTTATTTGTATTATGTATTATGTTAATGTGATTTTCCTTTTTTTTAATTTTTTTTTACTTATAATTGTATATATTTTTATGTTTCATTTACTTTTGTTTTACTTTGTATAATTTGTATTTAAGTCAAAACGGTCTTGTGAAAACACATTTCATGTGACAAGTTACTCCGTTTGTAAATAAAGTTGTCTATGGCTGTCTGTCTTAGCGCAAAAGTTTGAGCACGAGGGCGAAGAAGTCGCTCCAAAGGGGTGCGTTGATATTCTATATTCTCTCCGAATATGCTTTTTTCCGATCGATCTACAAACTTCAATTGTGTGCGTACTACTTTCGCAACTATAACACCATTCAGAAGGTGATTTGATTTCTTCTGATATTCCAGTAGCAAAGCTTTCTTACTCTTGTTCTCTGTGTTAAGGTCCAAATTTTTCTTCATTGTCGATAGATGGATTACAAATAATTCTGGGTGTTTTTCTACCAAATTCACGAAGTCTTTGAAACCAGCCATTCTGCCTTCGTTTACTTCCACGTTATCAACGGACACTCTCTATAGCAAGGGAATGGTCAGCCTCGTTTAAACAGCCAAAGTCCATCATTGTATTCCTGTATTGGATAAGAAAGATTGAGCAATTTGTCCAACCTTTGCCATCATCCTTCCTAAGTGCAGGCCATCTTTATGCCGTATTTTAAAAGGCTTCGGCAATAACATACTTGTTACAAATTTTTTTGTCAACAACGCTTCCATGTCCTCTGCTCAAAATGCCCTTTACCAGTCGATTTTGCTCTCCAACTGTCAGTTGTTCGAGGTAGTATAGTCTGTCTCTGTCATTAGTTGTCTTCTTTTCAACGCCAAAACGGAACGTTTACATAAATGTACAAAACTCCAAAGGGTGTCCATCATATGGCGTGATTTTACGTTGTGGTAGTGTGGTTTCCTTTTGTTGCTCCACCAGTGTTTATGTCAATTTCCAAGGATTTGTAAGCTTAACTGCATGTCAGTAAGTTTCTTGGTCAAGTTGTGCTGAAATGTTGGTGGAAGTGCCATACATGTAGCAGTCGGTGCATATTATATATTATGTTCTCCCTTCTTGGTGCTTGTCCAGTCGGGGCTATGCATATTCAACAATGCGGATGTTGCCTCTGACATATCTTTTCTATCCGTTTTGGCACCATTTATCTGGGGTATTCCAAACTCTGATGTCTGGATTAAAGCCGGACTTCCTAGATCTAGTGCATAAAACGGTGGTTCTGCTCTGCAACAATTTCAGTTAATTTATAATCATCTTGTAAATGAGCTTCTGTAGTAAATCTTATTTTGGCATTTTATGCCTTTTTAATTGGTCCACAGGGCTTTCTCATGGGTATGTACGGTTTGTTTCAACCCCTTGGTCATCTTCGATGGAGTTGTCAGTAAGAGAATCTTCGTCACCGGTTCCCAACAACTCCTTACGGCACCATGATTATCATTAACTGGTAATGCAGACAGACTGTGACTTAATTCGTCCTCTTCTTCTAGTTTATTTAATGTGGCCAGCTTTTCCTCTTCCACATTAATTTCGTCTATATCTCTAACAATTCCTTTTGATGCTGCTGCAGACATTGCACTCTTGCTTGAAGGTCGAATTCCTGTTTTTCTAAGGCCAGTTTCCTTTTAACTGGTACTGGTACTGGTATGTGCATTTATAATGCTCCTCTTCCTTGCGGTTATAAAGCGCAGTTCTTTTTCCTACTCGTTTGGTCCACATGCTAAGTGTTGCTGCTTGTAATCAGCGCAGGAGCAGGCAACCCCTGCTGCAATGAAATTCAGCCTTCCTTGTAGAAGCTTTTATATAGGCACGCTCCGAAGCATCGCTTATTTTAGAGAAAGACGTTCTAACGCTCCCCCCCCCCCCAACCTACTGCATTTAATGCTGCTTGGACGACTCATCGTGTTCATTCCATAAATGTAGTTCTTAGGAATTTGAAGTGCGCCCTTTGTGTACTCTGGCAAGTTGCAACACGACTTTTCCGATGGACCTCGAAGTATGGTTACAGTAACTCGAGCGAATCGAGATACTCGAATTTTCTGCTTTAGCTGTACTGCCCTGATTCGGAAAAAGGCATTAACTACATTTTTTTCCAAATTGAGGTTTTTGCCTTACATGATTCATGAGGGCATAATCTATCACCTTAATTTACTAGAAAGCCTAAATATGTTTTATTAAATGGGTATTATCTATACATACCACTACAAATAATTTGGAATAAGGCATTAACTACACTAAAGGCTACAATACAGCATTGAACGGTTGACTTCTCACATAGACAGGAAGCTTTGTATCCATTGGCAAAAAGCGCTATATAAATGTCTATATTTATCGTTCAATGATGATGAAACATATAATACCTAATTTGGTTACTTACAAATATTATAATCCTTTGTTTTTAAGTTTACATATTTGAAATAATTATTTTGAATTATTTTATAAAAGGGTTGCCCTAAATATGTTTTTAGTGTCTGTCACATTCATGAGAATTTAGGAATATAATTTCAGTAGCATTATTATCCAGTGACCATAACGATGATGATAGTGATTATGAAGATAATTGAAACAGCTTGGTGTGGCATTAGATTAGAAACATAACGACTTTTTAATTTACCTCCAAACTTACCTTACATATACAACCCGAAGCCACCCTCAACACTGCCCCCAAATTCCCTCCCCCGGCCGGAAGCAAACCCACCTAAGCTCCACCAGGATTAAAATATATAAAACCCACTTCATCTATTTTATTATTTATTGGTTTACTTTGTATACCTTACATACAAAACATTTGTTCAACATTTCGAAATACTAATTTTATTTTTTCATCAAATTTAGAATATATTTTTAAGAAAAATTGTTTTTTATTTTAAATTACAGCGATACACTTACAATATTCATGCACTAATTAAAAATTCATCGATACTTTTAAACATTATTGCAGATAATGCCCAAGTGTTAAATTATTAATTGCTATCTATAGGCACAAATAATCCGGAAAAAGGCATTATCTGCATTTTGACCCCCCCCCCAAAAAAAAAATTAAAAAAATCAATAGAAAGTATATGACAATTTTTTTTAATAATATAGTTTTAAAAAAATACTTGAAAGAATTGAATATCATCTGTTTTTTTCTTTGGCTAAAGCCATACGCGTTTTGTTCATTTTCTCAAAACCAGGATTTTGCAGATAATTACGAAAGCCTATCCGTGCCACTTAAGTATATAAAATCATCAAAATGTAATCCGAAATTTCGGATTAGTAATTCGTTATTTCGAATTAGTAATTCGTTATTTCGGATTACTAATCCGAAATTCCGAATTAGTAATTCGTTATTTCGGATTACTAATCCGAAATAACGAATTAGTAATTCGAAATTTCGGATTAGTAATTCGTTATTTCGGATTACTAATCCGAAATTTCGAATTACTAAATCGTTATTTCGAGTTAGTAATCCGAAATAACGAATTACTAATTAGAAATTTCGAGACATAATCACCATACTTATAGCTATTTATTGAGATCCTGTGTAAATACTGTTTTTCTTTCTTTTCTCACTGTGGTAAATAATTAATAGATTATTAAACACATGCCAATATTAAATGGACAATTATGTTAGTTCTTTTTAGTTGTAAGAACGTTATGAGTAAGAACGTTATGAGTATGATTCATGTGTTCCTTTCAAAATTACTGAACAGTGAAACCGAGTGAAACGTGTGAAAACTAGGGCAAGACGTTACCGCGTCCCAACTCTCTCTCTCTAGGCCTACGTCCTCGCTCCTGAGTAATTCATTATTTCGAGTTAGTAATTCGTTATTTCGAATTACTAATCCAAATTTCGAATTAGTAATTCGTTATTTCGAGTTAGTAATTCGAAATAACGAATTACTAACTCGAAATAACGAATTAGTAATCCGAAGTAACGAATTACAAACTCGAAATAACGAATTACTAATTCGAAATTTCGGATTAGTAATCCGAAATAACGAATTACTAATCCGAAATTTCGAATTAGTAATTCGTTATTTCGGATTAGTAATCCGAAAAAACGAATTACTAATTCGAAATAACAAATTACTTAATTCGAAATTTCGGATTAGTAATCCGAAATAACGGATTACTAATTCGAAATAACGAATTACTAATTCGAAATTTCAATCATAGATTCATAGTATGAGAAAGCTCAAGTCCAATTGACTAGGGTAAATTTATAAATGACCAATTGTATGATAGATTATCTGTATATTCAGGTCGACTATTCAAGCTCTCAAGTCAATTTAACAGGTGAAGGGGGTATCGATGATATAAAAATTCCAATGGTTATATAAGTTAATATTATTGAACCTTAATACTACTTTACAAATCACCGTTCATAAAGAAAACGGACATTTCACTGAATATTGCAATCGTCACACTTGTACGGTACTGAACGCACCCTCCACTAGCCAACCAGGGACCTCACTGACTTCACAGGGACCTACATGCACGAACTGACGGTGTACAAAGAGAACCTGCAGTTGGGCTTGCATTGAAGGCGGTGCCTCACGATGATATTATGCGATTAAACAATTAGGCCTACTGTTCCCATTGGGCTCGAGACTTCGGTATTTAATTGTTGTAACGTTTTGAATAAAATATCCATAGTAAATATTTTTTTTAGCGTGGCGCTAAGATTTTAAGAGTGGTGCAATCTTTGCAATCATTTCGTTTTTTTTTGCCCAAGCGTGGCGGTCCCACCACGATTAAGTCAGAGCCGTAGATAGAAAGAGTTTGGCCAACTTGGCGCATGGGCGCCATGTTGTCACCAAACAGCGTGTACGCGTTTAGCTTTATAACACTTTATAAAACACTGATGCTGCATAAACTTTCTTTTATTATTCTGTTCATGAGGACAATTCAATTATGGGATTTTAATATATCCTATCGCGTTAGTTTGTTTTGTTTTGGTGACAACATGGCCGGTGTAAGTCATGTGATTGCGATCCACCCAATCACACGCGCGTACAACAGAATCCCTGAAACCGAGTTGGCCAAACTCTCTCTATCTACGGCTGGCTTAAGTATAGCTGGCTAGACCCCTGCTAGATCAGATAATTATATACAATGAAGAGTCTTGATTAAATAAAAAAGGGTAATTTAATTAGATATACAATAATGGAGACGCAGGGATAATGGTATGTGGTGGGAACAAGATAATTAATCTAAAGTGTGAAAAACAATGTACTGTAATATCGAATTGGGTAAAAGATACCCATAATATTGATAAATATAATAGAATAGAAAAACATTGGATAAGATAGGCCTAATATATAATATTATTATTGTTATTATTATTAACCATTAAAAATGTATACAATGAAATTAACTGTATAGGCCTAGATTTAAAAGTAAAATGCAGAAGTCATTAGCACAAAAGTGAAAATTAAATAACAATATAAACAAATCTGAGTAAGAAACATGGTGTACGCAAAAATAGTGATGATGGAGAAAGGATTTGACGGTGATATGGAAATGAGTCAAGTTTGTGAAAATGTATAATCACTCAGAATACCTGTCACAATTAAAGCCTAAAATTTGAGTATTGAATTGGATAATAAGTTTGAGCTCTCAGCGTCTTTTGTGGTCGAGAGATGAATACATTGGATGTTGTCAATGCAGTGGCCAGGAGAGTTAAAGTGGTCGGCGACAGGGAACCCTTTGCTCTTACTACGGACGGACTGTTTGTGGTTGTTCAACAGAATCTGAATTTAGTCTCAGTTTCGCCTATATAAGAGCCATGATCACAGATAATACACGTGAGGAGATATAATTATAACGTTTGATGAGTTACATGTTAGGGAAGGGATTGATAGAAGCAGTGGTGGCGCAGGTGGTAGAGGGGCAGGGGAATTTTCCACTCTGTCAGCCGGCCTGGACTCCCTGTCGTCGTTGAATCAAAATTTAAAGAAATTATTAATTTGCCTATCCAAATAACGTTATTTTGACTGCAAATCCCTAATACTGTTGTTTAAAAGCACCTTTGGACCATACTTAGCCATAAAAACTCTCCCAGTGTACTCTAAAGGTGAGTTTAAATTCCGTGTCGTCAACCGAGGTTTCGTCGGCCCCTTGGTTTAGACCCCTCCGTCAGACATGTCGGACCCCTTGTCGGAAAGCTGTTACAATTAATAAGATGCGTAGGCCCGTGAAATGGAATCGCGCTGCCATATTTCGATACTGTAGATGTGTATAAGAGACAGGTGTTGTGTGTGTGTGTCAGTATACTATTAACTGGGATACTTACAAGTCAGAAAGTTGCGTCGTGTCTTTAAATGTTGTGTTCTTAAGGACATTTATTCTATTGTTTTCCAAATTCCTAAAAAAAAAAATGAAATCCGAAATTTTAGAAACGGTTTTTAACTTACCTGCTCTAGTGCATAGGGAACAAAGAGCATATTTTGTTTGAGATTTTTATGATTTTAATGGGCTAATGTTTCAGTTAATTCGTTTTTTAATTAGATAAAGAGGTCAAAACACAAGAACATTCTTTCAAATAAAATTGAGCGGTCCTCTGTAAATATCGACCAATTTCTGAAAAAGATGGCAAAACTACAAAAAAAAAAATAAATAAATAAATAAATAGAATAAAAAATAACAATATTTTCTTCATAGTTTGGTTATTGATTAAATTTTAGGTAAAAATTTAAAAAAAACAGATATATTAAAAAAAAATTGTTTCCATGTAACAGACATAGGTTTACGACTGTTTACGTCAAGTGACGTCAAGATGCTAAAATAACGATACACCATTTGCGTTTCTACAAAACCTATTAGCTAAACGATACGTTAGCTAATAATAATTACCAGATCACAATTAATTTTGATACAGTATAGATATGTAAATATGAAGATATATTTTTAATCATACAAATCTCCGAAAAAAAACTGAAGAATAACTATAAATACGTGTGAGTTTAAAAAAAAATAAACTTGGCCTTCCATATAAAATAAACTACGCCCTCAGTAATGTTTTTTTTATTTTAACAAGCGGAGCGACGGTGGTAACCAAGTGAGGTGAAAGTAAAGTTTGTACAATATTGGGGTACCGTATTTTTATCGCACTTGTATGTGTACCTAGCCAACACCTAACCTATATAAAGAAAAACATAGTGTATAGCTTATACAAAATTATTTCATTGCTATTGATTGCCTCATGTTTAGTAAGTAAGCGTGTCCCACTGGGTCCCATTGGCTTACAAAAAAATAGTTTGGTTGTTTCATCTGCCAGCTTTGAATTCGTCAGCCAAGTACCGTTGGGTCAGGCTGACCGTCAGCCCGGATTTACTTACCTAAATAAAGAGACCAACGACGATTGAGAAGTTCCAGAAAAAACGTCTTTATAAAAAAAGTAAAGTAAACCTTCATGAAATCAATTATTTGTCTTTGTCTCCTATTCCCACATCTCAAGTTAGTATAGATGCAGTTCAGTAACCAAGTCTTGAAATATCCGTATACAACATTTCCGTAGAACTTAATAGAGTGCAAAAATGAGTTGCATAAATTGCAGTTACAATATAGTAACAGCTCTGGAATTTCAAACGAACGGGGCAGGAACATTTACGGGTCGCTTTTTCTTACTTTTCACAATACTTCATCGTTAATCTCACAAGTATGTCTAGGAACAATGTAACCAAAGATTCTGATGGAAAATTAATTTGTTCTGTACTTGACCTATTTATTGGTGAGTCCACAGCCCTATGATAAAATTCCGTAACCGTTTTGATTTAGGTAATATTCGCTGAGATGAGAAGATACCAAATTTAGGGTGAAGGCCTATAAGATATTGAAATGCAAACCTATTTTTGCTGGTTGACGTACGTCTCTGCCAAGTTGAAGGCATTATTAGCACAAAGGATGAGAATGTGACAACGGACGATTAAAAGGATTACAATCATTTACTAATACACTGTACTTTTGTTCTAATACAAAGGGACTGCTACGATAATAACTATACAAACTTTTTATAGGTTTCACTAATTGTAATCTAGCTTGTAAATAAAATGGGAAGCTGAAGTTGAAGGTCAAATGCTAGGTGCATAAGTGCGATAAATTGCGGTAGTCGATACCGGACGTTATACTGTACAAACTTATTTTCATACCTCTCATGTACAAAATTTTATACCGGGTCGTTTGGGTACCGTCGCTTCGCTTGTTAAAATATATTGATCCGATTAAAGGGCGTAGTTTATTTTATATGGAAGGCCACATTTTATTATTTATTAAACTCACACGTATTTATAATTTTTCTTTGGTTTTTATGAGATTTGCATAATTTAAAATATATCGTAATATTTACGCAAATGCAATTACAATATTCAATCTTAGGAACTCCTGACATGATGCAGCTGTTTCCTTAAAAGAAGTCCTTAATCGCTTCAAAACGGGAATTGATCAATCAATAGCATAGCAATTTGCACCATATGCAGGACGTGAAAATATTTTCATGAAGCTGTTACAATTAATAAGATGCGTAGGCCCGTGAAATGGAATCGCGCTGCCATATTTCGATACTGTCTTGGCAAAGCAAAAGGACTTTATGTTTACTTCACATTTGTGGTGCATTGAGGTTTTAATTTTTTTTTAAATGTATTATTTGGCATTTGCCTTGTCATAGTAGAAAGGGAAAAAATCAATACACTCATTGGAGTGTGATCAGTACACTTTCTGTTCATGGAGGAAATACACGTCGTAGAGTGAGTTTCTTTTCACAATCTCGATGGCGAATGCATGCGTAGAAACTACATATTTTTGGGCACGGCGGCTCAGGTTTGGCACGGCGGGTCTACGAAAGGGCTATATGCGATTCCCCTGGCTTACCGCTCGGCCACTCGCCCCTGCACTTATCACTTGGTATTTAAATAATACGGGCCCTTTGACATATTTTGATTTTAAAATCTAAATAATGTGGAGCCATAATAATAATAATGATATTAAAAATAATAATAATAATAATAATAATAATAATAATAATAATAATAATAATAATAATAATAATAATAATAATAATAATGTAAATAATATAATAGTTAGCCAAACAATTGGTAGTTTCTGAGTATGTCATAATATAGTAATTAAAGAGGGCGGAAAAGAGTAAGTCCAGTGGGCGATATTTTTTTTCCTATACGAGAATTGCCAATAAAGAATTAAGCAGCCTGATTGGCTGTTTTATGTCACATGACTCAGTCTGGCATGCAACACTTGTAACACGGAGTAGTGCGAAGTTGAGCCATTCTTTAATAAATAGAAGCTTGAAACCTAGAGGTCATTAATTGCTTACTAAGTTGCAAGAATTGCCACCTTCATTAGGCTGTTTATTTCAAAGAAGAAATATTTACTAAGATAAGCCATCATGTCTCCTAGATAAGCTATTTCCACTCACACCATCCTACTACTATGATGGGCTGTTATTATCAAACAAAGAATTTGATGTCATCAAGTATGGAATTTAAACTTGTTGTACAGGGGTTAACTGAATGTAAGTATCAACATTATCGTTTCAAGTGTGTTGTTTCCCCACACACAATGGTTATTTTTAGAGATTTCGAAATACATGTATTCATAATAATACACAGTGTAAGAAGGCATGTAGAGCCCACAAATGTAAAAATCTACCACAAATGTAAAAATCACCACAAAAGTCAAAACATTCAACCCGCAAATGTCAAAATAACCGCAAATGTGATAACATGTCAACCACAAATGTAAAAATAACCAGAAATTTAAAAAAAATGGCCCACAAATGTAAAAATCTGCTTAACTTCAAATGTAGTAACATTTCACCTACAAATGTAAAAATCTCCATTTTTACCTCAAATGTCATAACATGTCAACCGCAAATGTAAACATTTTCCTTAGCACTTAAATCCTTACAATATTCAAAGACAATATATAAAATTAACTGCTATAGTAGAGCAGCCTAAAGCACCAAGTTGCGCATCATGTCCTTATTAAACACTGTATATGTACCTTTGATGATTTATATTATATTTATTCAACAGTGTTAACTTCCTTCAATATCATATATAATATACGACAGTATTTCTAGCCGTATTTCCAGATTTATCTGGCCGAACGCCCTCTTGAGGCATAGCATTGTGTAATACAATGTTCCCGACAAGTATTAGGACCTGTTCAACCACGAAGCCTTAGTGGTCTAGTGGTAGGACGCTCGGCTTGTCAGGTTCGATTCCCGTGGGAAGCATTTTGTTACACAATAATTTTTTCATAGGACTTTATTCCTTAAAAAGCTACAGGGTAGCCTACGAAGTTCCGTCATGTCCTTATTAAACACTGTATATGTACCGTTAATAATTAATAAGGTCAAAAATGTCATTTCTGATCTCTTTTTGGACAAAACATTGCAATAGCTTAAATAGCAACATGCATATTTTGAACAACTTGAGGCCAAAACTAGGTGTCCATGACCAATGGTTATAGAGGTACCGTACTCGCGTAAAATTTTTTTTTGCACTTTCTAAGGGGCGCTTATTCAAACGGGGCGCTTATGAAAACATAGTGGAAATTGAGGAGGCGCTTATAGAAATAGATGGAAATCTAGGGGTTCTTATGGGAAATTATTTTAATAATTAAAAATTCAAGAGGCACTCTTTGAATGAAAAAAAGATTATATAAGGACATTACGAATGGTGGTTAGAAAAGATAATCGTCCAGAGAACATGGCTCATAACAAGAATGCGTGAATATTTACATAACAGCAAAATAGCAGATGCAATTAGTCGTGGGTAGTGGTTAGCTTGTTGGCCATCGGCATTGAGATTAGCAGAATGGCAGGATCAATTTATTTTTCTTGAAAACTCAGATGAGAATGTGCTTAAGGTCGAAAAAAAAGAAAAAGAGGAGTAGGACTAAACATAGACAACAAATATGTAAAAAAGATTAAAGTTGGAAATATACTGTCTGTCTAGGGATCGGAGCTCTCATCTGTCTAGGGATTAGAGCTCTCATCTCTCCAAGAGAAATATCCTTATTTTGATATTGAATGAAGAACAATACGGTATGTTTCCACTCTACAGCTCAAATCATGCCAACAACCATAGTCCCAAGATTGATTGGATTATTGACTTGCTAAAAAGAAAATCTTATTCAAACGGGGCGCTTATTTGCGCGAGTACGATATAGACATGCTGTAGGGTCCTTTGTGTCAAAGGTCAAAATGTCATTTCCGGTCAGTTTTAGAAAAAATGTTGCATTAGTGCAAATAGATATATATGTTCCAAACAAATTGAGGCTGAAACTTATGTATCTATGACCAACGGTTATGGAGATTTAAATATCCTACAGGGTACCTAAGGTCAAAGTTTATAAACTTCATTTCCGGTCACTTTAGGACAACATGTTGCATGATAGGAACATGTATGTTCTGAAACATTTCAGGCCCAAATTAGGTCTCTGTGGCCAACTTTTGGGCAAAATTTTACATTAGAGCAAATAGAAACATGTATCTTCTGAACATTTTGAAGCCAAAACTAACAGTTTTGGAGATATGGATATGCTGGTTCATGTAGGCACAACGGTCAAAAATGCCATTTCCGATCACTTTTGGACAAAATGCTACATTAGAACAAAAAGCAATATGTATGTTCTCAACAATTTGAGACCAAAACAAAGTCTGTACGATTTTCCATTGCCAAAATATATGGATCCCGTCTTTTAGAGGCAGTCATTTCAAATTCAATATGGCGTCCATAAACTTGGCACACAATTTATTTTTTTTTAGTTCACACATATTAAAGATATTTTGTGCTAAGTTTCATGCTTTGGTAATAAAGTGCACAACTTGGCCCTTAGCTGCTCTACTAAAATGCGCAACTTGGTGCATTTAGGCTGCTCTACTATAGCAGTTAATTAGGGTCTTTCAATAACCTAAGGATTTAAGTGCTTAGGAAAATGTTTACATATGCGGTTGACATGTTATGACATTTAAGGTAAAAATGGAAATTTATGGTTAAGCAGATTTTTACATTTGTGGGCAATTTTTTTTTTACATTTGTGGTTATTTTTAACATTTGTGGTTGACATGTTATTACATTTTCGGTTATTTTGACATTTGCGGGTAGAATGTTTTGACATTTGTGGTTATTTTTACATTTGTGGTAGATTTTTACATTTGTGGGCTCTACACCCCCCTCCCCCCACTTTGAAAAACATTCCGCCAGCCCTGGGATATATATCGTACATCTGACTTAATTACCTTAAAATATTCATTATATACTTTATAAATTTAGTACAGTTTACTTCTCTAAAATTGTAGGGATTTAATTATGATCTTAAATGCCTGAAAATGCTTCTATATTTACCTTAACTAAAACTTTTGTTGGAGAATACTGAAAATGCTTATTTTGATCTTTGACCTTAGTAATCTAACATTCCATTTTTATTTTATTGAATCATTTATTTATTTTATTTCACGCAACAGCGTGAACTCCAATAACAATGAGCATAAATACAATACAATATAAAAACCTGACCTTTAATATTATGTTACAAAAAAAAACACCTCCCTCTCTTATCAGTTTATATTCTTTGAAAGGGTGATAAACAAATATTTTTTATGGGGCCTAATCTATATAAGCCTGCAGCTGTAATACAATTATAAGTAAGTTAAGCTAGTTTGAATTTTTTTCTCTATAAACTGGTCTATATACTTCTGAGAAAAAAGGCTTTAAAAGTACTGAAAAAATTAAAGAAAAATCACAGCAGGAGTCAAAGAAACTCCATAGCAACAATACAGTTATCATTGAGCTATAATTACGATGACGTTTTCTACGGTTGCTGGAAATAGGTTGAGGAGTAGAAATTATATATTTTTAAGTCGATAGTCCCGGGGGTTAATTAGTGATACCCCGGAGAAATTGGTTATACCTTTATAAAGTTGAAGCATCCAAGTACTGATTATTGCATTCCCAATATTCTGATGAATTTCAAGACATGAACTGCTTTGTATCTTTTGAATTCAAGGTTATTTTCTTCATTCAGGTATATACTAAATATAATCAGTACTCTGGTGCCATTCTCTACAAAATTACCTTTGAAAGATATTTCAAAAGCAATAGTAATGTCGGCACGCACGTTATTGTTTGATTAGTTGTTTAAATATTTTGTACACAATTTCAATGATGTTGTGTAAACATACTTCATTAATACGTTTTAGTTCTACATCACTAAAAATAGTGCCGATGACTGTTCTATTGGCGTCAACTTTTTTAAAGTTTCAATAACCACGACTAGCTTCTGTACTCAACCGCAATCTACATTATCTGATCCGCTTTACCGCCAGGAGGCAAGATGACTGTTTACCAATTTTTGTCCAACAAATCATGGAACAGTTTAGTAGTCTTTAATTAATTCAAGGCTATTTCCTTTATTTAGGTCATTTACGTAAGCTTCGTACCACAGTACAATTACACTAAAAGTACTGTTGGGACATACTTTAAAGTTTGTTCAACTATTTTGTACACGATTTTGAATGATTTCATGAATACGTTTTAGATATACTTCACTGCAAAGCACCGAAATATTCTCAGCAGGTCAAATAACCTGGCTCTGTGACTATTTTACTATTTTATAAATAGTCTGTTTGTTTATTTAGAAATCACATAAATATACCATACGAGTACTATTAAACGTATTATTAACTGATATTTTTCATTTATCTAGTTGGGGGTCTGAGTTTGTGTAGTGAATAAGTTTCCAATGGTTTAATGACGTCTGAGGAGGTTTTATTTTTTTTTTCTTTAAAACAGCCATACAATAAGCAGTGGAACAATTCGAGAGTGATAATTACATCCGGATTAATGAGATCGAAGTGGTCCATCATGAATGGAAGCCAGGGGACCAGAAAAGTTCGGTGATAAGATAATTTGGCTTCATACCTTCCAATTAAATTACCTACAACAATTGTTTCATATGCGTTTCATGAATTTCGAGTAATGCAAATAGGCCTGTTAGTGAAGCACCAGGCAGCTACCATTAAAGGTGTTTCACGTCCCTTTACTCGAGTCACCTAGATAGGGTCCTGCATTGGGGTAGTGACGGTGACCCCTCAGAGATTTGGTACACAGTATTGTAGCGATTCTGCCAGGACCGGGCATATGAATTCTTAGGCTACGTTTTTGCAACAAAATAATCCTTCATTGCCAATTCTCATATAGGAAAAAAAAATATTGCATCCGGTGGAGGAATGGTGGGTACTACTACCACGAGGTAGGGGGAGCTCTATTGAAAATCGAATAGCGTTCGGAACTCGAATAAAATTGCGTTCGAAACTCGAACATGCGTTATACAGACGCAGCACGCGTTCGCCACTAACGCCTTTTACCGTAATTAAAAGGACGCCCTCTAGAACATGGCAGTACTTTTCGAGATCAACGACATAACACGGTAACTCACTCCAAGAGTTTTTTTTTTAGTGTTTTTAGTGTAATATTATAGTAGTATAACGAATATTTATATGAAAGAAAATTTTTATGAAAAATCAAGATACACTACAATAATACACACATCTGCATATTGAAGAACATAAGATTAAATTCAAAAACAAAAACTCCTGTATAAGGCAGTACACACGGGCTCCCACTTGGAGCCTATTTTTGTTGTTTATATTTCTCTTGACCTTTTAATACCTGTTTGTTTTAAGTTCGAATTGCTATACATTGTGTTGTAAATGTTTTATCATTTTGCTTCTATTGCTTTTTAATCTGTTTTAAAGTGTCCCTGCCCATTGTTGTTAGTTGTCCTCCACTTTACCCCTTTGTTCGTTTGGTTTTTTTTTTTTTTTTTATTGTTTGAGATGTTATACTAATATTTTATTATGTATTTTTAACGTTAAACTTCAAATTGTTGTTTTCGTTTTTATTTCAAATTGCAATAAAGTGTTATAGTATACATATAATCATGTATATGTGTAATGTAATGGGTTCATATTTTTTCTTTAATATAAAAAATGAAGAAAAATGAAGCGGGACTGTCCAGGCAGCCCCAATACAGTCCTACGGCAATAATAATCATGCCTAACTCCTTTAAACTTGCTCTCTTAGGAACATCCATCACATGAACATTAAGAACAAGTCTAGAATCGAAAGTGACACCAATATCAGTTGCACGTTCTACAGCATTAAACAAGCATCCAGGAACAATTCTTATTTTTATTTCCACCTATTCCACTTACCGGATCAATCACATGCTATATCAATGTCGTAAAAGCATCAGGCTCAGTATTGACTACTCTATGAAATTTTGTATCATCTACAAACATACATACAGATGAATGAACAATACAACCATTTCAAAACATAATAAATAGAACAGATTCAACAACGCTACCATGAAGAAAATCCCACTACGAACATTCACCCAGTCCGCAACTCATCCGTTGACACTAACGCTTTGTACCAGAAAGAAGTTCTTGAAACCAACTTAAAAATCTGCCTCTAATACGGATTTTACTCATTTTAAGAAGTTTATGATGCGGTATGCTATCAATGGTCTTGTTGCAATCAAGATAAATGCAGTCAAAACAATTCTAATTATCAAAATAATATAACCAGTTTCCAAGACATCAATTAATTTACGAAAACATAATTTTTCATGACAGAGAATATTATGTAAAAGATAAATTGAAGTAATCCTCTCTAATAGGCCTAATACAATACAGCTGTTGAATTATAATTTTCATTAAGAATAAAGCAATTTTAATATTATATTAAACCAAAATATTTAAAGGAACTAACACTCGAATAAGCTCAGTTAAGTCTTCAAAAGCACCATCAATAGATTGAATGTTGTTGTCTGTAGCAGATCTGCAAAGCCAAAAAATAAAATATACCTTAAAAAATGTTCATTATTTCTTCTCATGCTGGAACATTTTATGTAATTTTCAAAACGTCAGTATACGTTTTAATTGCTACTGAATTGAAATAAAAATCGATTGACCTTATAGACTATAATAATATATCTTTTACTGGACGAACTTTCATCCATGTCCCAGAAGTCTTGAAACCTTTTGAAAGCTTTACATTTCCGGATAAAAATCATTTGCAATGTACAACTGAAGCATGTTTTGATAGAAAACGCTTGTAACATTATTTTGGTAACAAACATTCAATAGACCGAATTAGTGATCAAAGCTAGTATTGTATAGTGGGTATAACATCAAAACCCGCCGCTACGTGGCAAATTTACTTTTCTCAATAATATGCCTACACTCAAATATATGTTGACTGTTTTTTAAACTTCTCAAACTTGTTTATTTGTACATTTTAATGTACATTAACCTATCAAAAAGCCTTGGTAACTGTTAGGCCTAATAAACAAAATTTGACTCGTTAAATTTGAAGTGGAGTTAAAGAAACATATGGAAAGCTTGAACATTTTTGTACACAGTGAGCATAGCTTTGTAGCGTAAATACGGCCTGGGCCTAGGCTAGAAAGTCATACAAACAACGTTACTCGTTGTAGTCAAAAGAAACATATTATTCTACGTGCCATTCAGCAAATTACATTTGTCCAACAGGTGAAATTTCATACAGAGATAGGCAACATAGGAATGGGTATGGAGAGTTGCCAAATTAATTACAAACAAAAGCTCCTTCATTATTCGTAGGCCAAATAAATTAAGCTTATGCAAAGAAATAAGAAAGCCAAAAGAAGAGTGGGAGCTAAAGAGAGAAAGATAGGATTTTTTTTCATGTAACACCTTCATATATAATGTACATCAATTACAATATATCTAATAACAACCTTGTGCCACAAATGGCTTTCCTTAGGTCTACGCATGCATACACAGGTTTAACGAAACATTAAATACATTAATGGTATTTCGTGTTATGAGACCAAATATTTTAGATTGTGTTATTATATAAAGGCATTGCAAAGGAGGTTAAGCTTGGTACCAATATTATTATGTATACACATTTTATCTATCTAAATGTGTTTTTAGTTTTAGATTGCACATGGCTTTAGCGGAGATATAAAGCTTTAAAAGGGTTTTCGGAGACTTTTTGCACACCCAATAAAATATTTGAACATTAAGAACCTACAGTGAAAGTTAAATTATGTTCAATGACAATAGTGTAATATGATAAATCATAATGCTATTTACGATACAATTTTGCAGACAAAACATCACAAGATAGCAATACATACATGAATTTGATTCCTTTTGGAAACTTAGGTAAAGTACTCAGCTTGTTAAAGTTTAAACGTCTGTTAATGAGAATACATTTAATTTTTAATCAATCAATACATTTTATTCCACAACTTCTGTTACAAATAAAACAAAAGTTACAAATTAATAGAAAAGAAAAATCACGGCAAGCAAAGCTTAATTATGATAATCTCTTTTCACACATGTCGTAATAAAGTTATTATTCATGTCATATTATCGCATTAGTGATCATAATGCTAAATTTATTTTAAAAATGGGAAAATAGATAGATATTGGATTTATTGTTGAACTAAACATTATTCATAATTACGAAACTAATTTTGCGTTAAAATGAAAAAAAAAAATGTTCATAATTGTCATCAATGTAAGACAATCCATAAGAATGGGATTTCTGCATCAACAAAAGTGTCCCCAAATACTTAATTTGAGTTTATATCTAGGCCAAACAAATGCAGATTAAAAGTTGGACGACTTACATATCCGTTAAGTGTGGCAGTCGTTGCAACGTGTCATCGTCTATCTCCGTTAAATTGTTTCTCTCGGCATAACTTTAGACAAAAGACAAAACAACAATTTTGAAATGTTAATTCAGAATAATCAATCAAAGGATCATGAGTTGATGATGACGAGTGGAGGAAAGGTTATGTTAAGTTGGATTATTACGAGCAAAGCAAGCACATGACTAGAGCGTACAAGGCCCTGACGAAGTCTTCAATAATTTTGAAAACATATTAAAAAGCAATTTTCAATTGTTTCCTCTAATGTATTTCTTATTCTTTTTGCTCCATTATTCTTCCTTGTTCTTCTATTTCCTTACCTGAAATCTTCACAACCTCGCTGATATACCTAATCATTTCTATAACAATTTCTATATTACAACACACGAAATTCACATACTACCAAAAGAATTAGTTGCTTGCTTTAAGTATATTAGATATTTAGGCCATACTTTTTACCCTTCTATTTATATAATTCCTCCTTCCAATAACTATGTTTTCTAACCAGCAAATCCATCGTGGGCAGGAGTAAGGGGTGCTTCAAATTAGGTTTAATAATATAATATAAAACAATAGTATTCTATAAATTTAATGACAAATTCTACATGTATTTGCCACTAATTTATTGCTAACAGGAATTAGAATGGGATTTTTTGAATTTTTAAAGGAATTTTCATTATACAGTACTGAGAAAAAGGTTACTCTCTTTGGTTAGACCATCCAAAGTTTGTACAAAGCAAGAATGATTTTTTGTACATAACGGTAATTAATTTGCCAATTTCTTCAGGGATTCCATAGTTAAGTAGAATAAGCATTATGATTGTCCGGTTTACACTACAGCTATAATTATTATGCTATCTCTAGAAATCTTCAGCTCTTCTTATATCCTTCTAAAGGCTATAATTTTGTAATGTAGTTGATTTGCCATTGCGAAAACCATTCTGGCTACATATGAGGATTGAATCATTATGAGGTAAAATCATGTTGAGAAGCATCATTCTGTACAACTTGGAAGAAAGCGCCGTGAGTGTGATACCACTATAGTTTGATGGTAATGAAAGAACACCTTTCCTTGGTAGAGGTGTAATTGCAGATCTGGAGAAAGCCTTTGGCTTATTTCATGTTCCCATTGCACAAGTCGAGCAATGGTAGGTAAAAGAGTGTACACTTTAAAATGATGGCTGGTATATACCAGGGCAAGGAGTTTTCAAGGATTTAAGCCTGTTCAGTGCTTGTATTAGTCCATTCATGGTAAATGGTCCAGTCTTGATAGGAAGTTTATCAGAGACATTGCAGGGGAAAAATGTATCATCAAATTTTACATAAACCGAAAGGTCTACGGATTAATCTCAGATAAGAATGTATAATATATTCTTCTCCAAGTATCGAAATGCACGCCAACGTATCGGGATTATCTCGACACGATGGCGTGAATTTCGATACTTGGAATATGTTTTATACTATCTTATCAAGTTTTACATCTTATTTAGGATTGCCAAGTAGGTTGAAAAAGTTTTGAAACAGACATTATTAGTAACGCGCCGTTCTTCAGATGTTTGCTTTTAATTATTATAACTGCAGAAGCTTTGGTTCTTGTTATACGGTACCTCATGCAGAACAACCCAAGCAGCAGCTTGTTTATGACCTCAGTGTAGGATTGATCCAGGGCTTCTTTTCCTGGTTCAGATGCATTTGTGTTGTTTTGGTAGAACAAGCACTGTGTTTCATAATGTATTCTTTAGGGCGGCTCTGCATGGTTGATGATGCAACTTTGAAATTTCCCAACCAAATCAATTATATTATATAACTTAAAGAGCAGAGTGAGCATAATACAATGGTCCACATTATTGCTTTCAATTATATCAGATAAGATGAGACAAGATAAGCTAAAATAAGATAAGATAAACTATATTGTCATAATTTAAACAGGTGAACATAACATTAATATTATGCTTTATGCAATTTCAAAATTTAGAATTTTTACAATAAAAATGGATAAAAAAAAAACTGCAAAAGTAATTTCATATTTATAAAATATTTAACGTGATTAATATAACATATTTGAGAGTCGTTATCTTTTAAAATGTTATCTTTTAAAATTATAATAGGCTATGTGGATAGATTTGAAAATGAAAGACTTTCTACGTCACTTGGTCTTACACCGGAGTGGCCTTAGTCTTCCGGATTTTGTTGTAACACAGATGCTATTATTATATGACTTCACCTTCTAACACTAAAAACAGACGATTTGATAAGGTCATAGATGGATGTTATTTGGTCCTTAGCCATACATTTTGCAATATGTACATCCAAAAATGATAAACTAGGCTGTATTTAGGCAGAATAATATTAGAATAAAAAGGATACAGGTTATTTATAGAGATATTTGACAGGCCTATTAATAGAAAAGAACAACAACAGCCAAGCATAAACCATTTAGGTATAAATAAAAACAAATAAACAGATAATAAAGTAATTAAAACGCAACAGGAGAGGAATCTGACCATATTTCCCTTCTTTTATATTTCAGTAATAAATTTTCATCGCATCATTCCGCTTTCTGTTTCTGGATACATACATACATACATACATACATACATACCTACATACATACACACATACGCACATATACATATTATACATAAACACATATACACATACACACACATACATATATTCTAATTAAAATTCAAAATTTTAATAACCTCCATTGGGAGCACAAAATAAGTGACATTAAAATACACAAAAATAATTTGAAATGGTTTCAATAAATTATTAATACCATCAATCTCATTTAAAAATAATAAAAACTGTCACTGAGGCCATCAGTCTTACAAATAACATATTTAAAAGGTTTACACAATTAGGATCGAAACTTATTATTAAACAAAATAAAACAGATGGATGATTTACTAATGTTTAAGACCTTTTCAATTAACGTGTTCTTAGTGTCTTTTTTGAACTATTTAATAGATGTGAATAAAAGCGACTTGATTTAGAATTACTGACGAAAATCTGATATAGTAGGTTAACTTGCTTACTTTTTATCACTTCAATAATGTGGGGTATATTAAGAGCATGTAACAACAATGTGTTTCTGCAGTACTTTAGAAGCCCTAAGGCAGCATTGAATAATTTAGACTGCAACACATCAAGTTCCTGAATATCCGACTTTTCAAATGAATAGATTCTAAACCATAACTTAAGATGGGAACCATTATAGAGTTCCATTTTTTTTCACGTCAACGTTACACCATTTTACATAACCCCACCCATTTCAGAGCATAAAATGCTCTTTGACACTTGCTTATTCGTTTTTTAACATGATATTTGCCTTTAAGGTCACAGTGGTTTTTCACGCCAAGGTGCGCAAGTTCATCAGAACATGTTAGCTCAGAGTCAAATAAATGCCACGAGTGAGCAACATTAAATGGTGTTTCACCAAAAAAAAAAAAATGTGGTGCAGATAATTTTGCTTGGGTTAAATCTCAGCCTATATGACCTAATATAAATATCTGAAAAGTCGATCAGTTTAAATATATATGTATATATGTATATATAAATTCTGGAATACATGAATTAAAATAAATTAACCTATAGGCTTATATATAGGCTTATAAAATGTACAGATAAAGATATATATACACATATAAATAGACATATACAAATAATGGTATGTTGTTATTAGAGAAAGCAGGGAAAGAATGAAAGAAAAGAAAAGAAAGAATTAAAACTAAAAGAAAGAAAATGGAAGAAAAGAAAAGAAAAGTAAATATAAGAAAAAAAATGAATGAATTTTTAGAAAGAAAAAGAAAGGTTATTTAAGGCAACCTAAGAAATGGTAAAAGAAAGAAGAGGACAAGAAAGAAAGAATCAGGATACGAAAGAATCGATAAGATGAGATAAAATGAATATATATGAGAAAAGCATAAGAAATGAAAAGGAAAGAAAAGAAATAAAGTAAATACAAGAAAAATCAAGGATACATAGGAAACAAAGGAAAAGAAGAAAGATAAGGAAATATTACAAAGGTAATTTAAAGCTAAAGAAATAATGCATAAGGAGGTATTAGAAAAAAGCGGAAAGGATAGAAAAGCAAACTAAAAGGAAAAGGAAGACGAAAGGAAGAAAAGATGGGTAAATAAGAATCACAGAAAGTTAAGGAAGCACAGAATGAAACTGAAAGAGAAGTTAAGTAATTAGACGGTTAGTTAATACTAAAATAGAAAACAAAACCAAGGAACATGAAAGTGAAATATAAGGTCAGCTAACATTTGATAAGTCTGAGACGGTTAGTTTTCTTTCCTTCCTTTTTTTTTTATTTTTTTTTTCTCTAGGGTCCTACCTTTGTTTTGCACAGTTGAAGCTTGTCAACTACTCTAATAGTCAATGACAACCACTTGTTCTGTCGATTCAGAACGGTTAAGAACTTTATAGACCCCTCTAATTCGAGATCACTTTTCCAAAGACCAAAAAAACTATCTTCAACCTTTTAACACAATGATAGCCTCCTCTAATTGGAGACCAACCCCGAGACCGCCCCAAATGTTCAGGTCCCATGGGTGGTCTCGAATTGGATGGCAAACTGTATATAATATAATATATTGAATTTGACACTCGGCTCTACTAATACAATTGAAATAGCGCAGTATAAATGCTTATAGATTATGCTTAAATATATGTTTTGGTTTTTTTTTATTTATATACAGGAACAACTAGCGTAATATTGCAATGAATGAAAAAGTATTAATTGAAGTGTAACATTCGAGTCTATAAATATATTATGTGTCTAATAAAACAAGTTTTGAAACTGACATTTGGCTGTTAAATTAAACTGGTCAATGCTTACAGGTGTGCAGTATTTACCGGAATTCCGTCCGGTAAATTACGGAGTCCAAGTCCCGTACAATTAATAGTCCAAGTCCTGCCATCAATCAGGCAGCTACACACAGCAACCGAACTGTCGTTTCCACATGCCGACTGTGTTGAAACTTTGATGACAAGTTGTAGAATCAGAGTTGTCCGAAGTAAAATATTCATTTCTGACATTTACGACCCTGTATTAAAACTATGGGTCGTCAAGATATTATGCAGGTTCGCCGGAATTGTGTACAGTACAGTATTATCATGGATAGTGTATATGGTGATAATGTGCCGTGTCATTGCATGCATCGGTGGGATTCTTGTTGGTGACCAGAAATAAGCTTTCTTTATTTGCTTCCGTGTAACGTGTGTGCAACAACTATCGTTTCCTGTATCGGAACACCGTACCACGAATGAAAACTAGTTCTGTTTTTTCCAATGATATTAACCTTCATATGTATGTAAATATATATATTAAGCAAGTATATTATAACAGGGGCGGATCCAGAGTTTCAAGGAGAGGGGGTTCAAAAAGATCTTAAATAACCCAAACAAAACAAAGGTGGTGGGAGTCCTCCCCCGGGAAAATTTTGATTAATATATGGCCGGAAATGAGCTTTCCCGGCTTCTGAGGTATCTTTTAATGACTTTTTAAATTCAAGGTTTCCCTCTCTTGAAAAAGGTCAGGTAATTTTATCTCATTCTTAAGCCTATACATGAAGGAAAAAAAATAAAAGACATAGGCAATATATTATTATATTCCAACAATATTGAGTAGTTGGATACGTAGTCTTGCCTCCATGGATCGGTAGGCCCGAAGAACGCATTTTCGTACATAAATTTTTACGAGTCGTCGAACCAAAAACAGTGTTTGATAAAATTTATTTAATTGAAGGCTAAGCCTAGTTTGCCTGATCTGCCACATATGCCCAGGTAGGTTAGCATGCCTTATGTAAACCAGTGCCCATTAGTATTAATTATTACGTTTCTTCAAAGAAGGGGGTTCGTACGAACCCCTTGAACCCCCCTGGATCCGCCACTGTATAATAGTTGATAATAATTTTGGTCAGCACAACCCAAAACATTCTCTCTAAACAAACCCAAAATTTGATTGAAATAATCTCACCCAGAATTGGGGTTAGTTTGACTACAATATTTAGCACATAATTTAGGTCAATTTTTTATCCATCTACCATGTATTTTATAGTACTAACAATGACCGAGTGTCCATATTTTGTCTGCCCTAAGGCCTACCAATCACCAATGGAAATATAGACTAGAATTACTATGTCTGGTGTAAAACAGAACGTAGAAGTCATGTTGAATATACAAAAACAATTTTTTTGTAAAGTAAAAAAACCATGAAAATAATACTAAACAATAACATGAAAACCAACTCGTCGTCAGTGAGACCCATGGCTGCATTTGTAAGAGCGAGAGTGATATTGGAATTTTTTTACTATTAAGCTAAAGAACGCGGCCGCGAGGTCAACGCAATTTAAGGTTGTCAATCTTGCAGTGGTAAAAACCTAAAACGATTGACTAAGATAGTAGTGTTTCGTTATGGAAGACAACTATTCTAAAAAAGATCCTTGTAACTATTTATAATCTGATCTAACAATTAGTGATTAAAAATAAATAATAATACATAATAATAAATAATAATATTCAATAATATTAAATAATAATAAATTATAATAAATAATAATAATAAATAATAATAATAAATAATAATAATACATAATAATAATAATAATAATAACAATAACAACAACAATAACAATAACAATATCAATATCAATAACAATAATAATAATAATAATAACAATAAATTATTATTATTATTATTATTATTTTTAATTATTTTTATTGTTATTATTGGTGTTATTATTATTGTTGTTTTTATTATTGTTGTTTGTATTATTGTTGTTATTTTTATTGTTATTTTTATAGTTATTTTGATTGTTGTTGTTATTGTTACCCAGTCAGCAGCATGCTGACTGGGTTCTGTTTCCGAGCAGTTTCTCTTTCTTACTCAGTGGGCTTTCTTTCCTTCCTTCCTTCTTTGTTATTGTTACCCAGTCAGCAGCATGCTGACTGGGTTCTGTTTCCGAGCAGTTTTTTCTTTCTTACTCAGTGGGTTTTCGTTCGTTCGTTCGTTCGTTCGTTCGTTGTTCCTTCCTTCCTTGTAAAATAACAATGTCTTTAATTGACTCCTGTAGACTTACAAAATACACTGAGTTTAAGATATACAAACCATAATTTCTTTAATTAAAAAACATCAGCTGTACTTCATTGGGTAGGGACTTGCATACCCCTTCACATATTATTTGGCTTAAGTCTTTACTGTTACACCTACAGTCCTGTTTATATCAGCATTTTTGTCGATAATTATAAGCCTATTATATTAAAGCATCACTAGAGTTTATAATATAGAACCATATTCAAGAATCGTTTGCATCAAGCATGCATATAAACCAACATTCTTTGTGTATTGAAGCAGCATCTCTCCATAACCATGCATTTTCTTCTCTAAAATCTTACTAAAATTTAAGATAGTATGAATTCTGCAATTGAACAAATCAAGTTCGAAATATTGAATCACAATGGCTTGTTGGCATTACATTTTTTCGGAGTTCCACAATTGCTGAAAGATACAAAAAAAAATTCTTTAAAACAGAGCTGAGCGAAATATGCATTTCATAGTTGTTGGCATTTTAAAAATGCATTTCATAGTCCTTCAATGGCATTTCGAAAAAAGTTAATGAAAACTCACACTATACAGGTCCAAAAGTCAAAAAAAAAATCAGGGGCAGGGGAAAATTGTCTTCTGTTAATTAAAATATGCAAAATGCTACTTTTGTTTAAATTGTCTTAATGAAGGTTATTTTGCTGTCTGTGTTTTTAGGCAAAGAATGAATTAGTAAATGTACAGTACATAAAACATTCCTACTCAAATTTAAAATCTGTTATTTCCCTTCAAAATCAAAGATATTAAAATAAGAGTACGATATACATAATGTACTGTAGCTAAGATAATAGACTAGCAGTTTTTTTATTTTATCAAAAGTGAATTATCAGTTCCAATCCTGTTTCTTATTTTTTGTTTAGTTTTCAAAACAGCTTCAAATTAAATGTTGTGCAGACAGTACATTACGGTGTTACAGTGATATCCATTATAGGCCTATTACATCACATTATATTTTATTAGTTATAACCTCCATCATGGTAGTAAGTACAGTAGAGTGTGTCTATTTGGAGTATGATTCATAAGTAGAACCTACAGTACAGGAGGCCCCTAAACTTAAAATCTAAACAAAACATTTTATTCAACTTTGAAAGTCAGGCAATTTTCTGTTTCCGCAACTGTCACAATAAGGCTTCAAACAAACATCACTTTACTGATAGACCTGCTGAGACTGAGTGACCAACATCTTCTGAAAAAATGCAAAAGTTATCAATATTAGTGATTAAGCCTAGACCTACATACAGTAACTGTCACCAAAAATACTACCCCTCAACCCATTGTTTCATTATTTAGCATGGACTTATAATAAGTGAGAATCCGGCCACCAATAGCTAACTATGGGGCAAGGCTACAGTCTGGACAGTCCGATAAATTACTCCAATAATTACTCAATGATACAGAATTACCTAAATGATACCACAATTATTTTATAATATAATTATATATTATATCATGTTATTATTATTATTAATTATTATTATATCTACTTTTATTTTAATATTATTATCATTATTATTAATATTACAATTTTTTATTACAGTGTACTACTATTACTGTTAATCCGCATTATTAAGCCTATTAATTTTTTTTTTATTAGAATCTTAATATACCTTAATATAAAGTGATGTATATTTTTATGAAGACAGTAGAACCCCTCCCTTTGGAACACCCTATTCAGAGGTCAACCCTATAAAGTGGACACTTTTCCGTGAAACGAGGGGCAGTATATCTTTTAACACTATAGCCAACCCTAGTTAGGTGACGGCGACACTTTCTAAGTGTGCCAAATGGGCAAACAACCCCTATTAAGGGGTGTTTTTTTTCATTGTATCACAACATTTTCAACACTCTAACACACTGCACGTGTTACTTCGTAAACCAATTTTGACCCTTAACAATTGGGATTTCTTTTTCCTTTGTTTTTTGTGTATTTCATATAGGATTCTAATCAATATCAACATATTACAGTACTCTATTCATGCTATATCCATCTAATAGAAAGCTCTAATGTGAGTGTTGTTATTTGTAAATAAACCAGTCTTTGTTTACCTTTTCTGTACATTTCACATACACATTGTATAGAATTAAGGATGATTATTATGATGTCATTGTTTTAGGTTTATAAAAGTGGGATAAGTTAGCCATGGTACGTTCCTGACTTAATTATTATCGAAGTTCCTGGTACCATAAGAAAACAGGTTGTTGTCCTTGGTTGACCTTTACGCTGAATATAGTAATATACATAGAGTAAGGTTTATAAATGAACTATAAAAGATTACATACAAATTAAATATTGCGGTTTAAATACAAATAGTAGAGATGCTACACATACATATATTAATCACCTTATACTATTTCAAACCATATGAAATTATTTGATCATTTATAGAAAGCTCAATAAAAAAAATAGAATATTTAGTAATTAACATTGCATAATGAAAGAATATTGGGAACATATTTAACTATTGTTTTAATTACATTTCCGCTGAATTCATATTATAGATGAATTGTATTTGCATTGCAAATTATTGCTATAAGTTCTTACTCTACTCCAACTGACTCTTATGTCAATAAAAATAAAATTATACAGAATGTATGTCATCGTTACATGAATACATGCCAAAAACCCTATTAAGGGGAAAATTTTAATGTTTTTGGTTAGTGTCCCCAAAATAGAGGTACTTCTATTCAGGGGACGGGGACACTACTGTATACAGTAAAACAACATTACTACACGAATATTAGGGATCTCTTTAGATTCAAATTGGCTACATCCAAAGTTTGTTTTTGATATTACCATACCGTTTTCAAATTCACAACAGGAAAGTTTGGAAGTTAACAACTGTAGGCCTACACTGTTATATTAGGCTGGCTACCCCAGCGGGTTTTTTATTCATTTCACAGTATTTGGTCCGTGAGGATTACATTTTTATTTATAATTATTATTGTACGTAACTTTTGGTAATTTCTCAATCTAAATGTCAAAGTTTCATGGATAACATTCAAAATAAATCTAGCACTGTGGAATTAAACAGGTGCATGTTAACTGGTAAACATTTTTTGGTAAACTGTTTATTTTAGATTTGCAACATCCGAAATCAACTATTCATTTCACACCGGGAACGCCAAACTATGTTTTTTACCTATCGTCACACATAAGTATGTTAAATACATTTGAACTAAATCCGCATGAATTGAAAATGAGTAAAATATTAAATTTTGTATGCATGATTAATTTTTTTTTTTTGAGAATGTATAAACGATTAAATATTTCTGAAATTATTGAAAGAGAAGAAATATGTTATGATGGATGTAACACATAATAATGTTTGGCGTTATTTTGCCGAATAAAATTAGATGTAAATTTAATCAGCCTAAGGCTAAGTTACAAATGATTAGTATAATAAAAGTTACGTCTATGCCTAGGCCTATATGAATAAAGAAATAATTTATGTCCGAAATTATTACGCAAATAACGTTAGAAACAGATGAAACGAATAAATCAATACCTACAGATGGCAATTCGTCGGACTTTTTTTAGCTTGGTCAACAAAAGGACCTCCCTACGGCCTAGGCCAGCGGGATGTATGCTCAGCTAGTTCTGTTACTAGTACTAGAGGGTCTAGGCCTCTTTACTAAATACCTCCTTGTTCCTACAAACTACACTACATAGTTATCACTGTTACACCAGGGAGATACACTGGTATAGTAAACCACATTAACTGAATCAATAATTAAAACAAAACTCTTATCCCTTGATACTGCTGAAATACTTCCAAGTCTATGTTTAAACCGCCTATCATCAAGAGCTGTAACTGTACCAATTAACTGATAAAATTTCAAAAACCAGCATTCTAGGTCTTGAAGTGACCATGGCCAATTCGATTTAGGTAATTCGAGCTGAGTAGCCTGGACCATGGCTGAAGGTTAGCAACAACGATTGTATGCATGCACAGCACAAGTTGGTGAACTGTGTGCTGTTGTTGAATTGCTTGAGATTGAATTACTTTTTTTAACAAAATGATTAAGTAAAAGAATTTGTGCTTATAGTTGATTGATCCAATAATGCGACAATGTATAGTCCTTTACTTTACACTACAGGTATTCCTATTTCTCCTCCAGCCTCATAGGCCCCAGTGTGCTAAAAACATCTGAAAAAATATATCCCAAATGTTTCATTCCTTATAGTACTCATAGGCCTATGTGATAACCCAAAACTTTGCCCACATATAGGCTGACACAAACAGCTGTGGTGTAGGCCTATCTGGGTGCTTGGGCTAGGGGTTTCCGAGAGCATACATCTCTCCAAAAGTTACTCGTTCCCCTCTCCGGTGCACCCCTAAAATCACGGTAAAGTAGTTAAAAATCACCTTATTTTGCGAGTTAGCACACCTTAAATGATCGAGCCCTTCCATTTCACCTTCGAGCCTCTTATCAGTACGGTCTCCCCATCAAGACTTGTAGATACGCCACTGGACACAGAATAATTGTTCACCCATTTTTTTTTCTCTTGTGGGACTCAAATGGGATTACCCCTAGGCCTCCAGAGGCCTATTAAAAAATATATTTTCCACTGCTTTTGCCTATAGTTATTCATATATGATTTCTAATTTGCGCAAATCGGCTGACCCACAAAGACCCCTTATGAATGTTCCCATTTCTTGCCCTCAAGGGCCCCAAATGTGTTAAATTGTCTAGGCCTGCCCATTTTGAAAAAAATATATATCCCAAATGTGATCCAAGACCACAAAAGGGCTGTAAACTCGTACTCTATCAAAATGGGTTTTTAATGTAAATGAATAGAGCACATCATTAACTTTATAATAAGGGGTCAATGACCTTAATTTGACAATTATGTGTAAAGTTAAGCTATTTTGAATTATTATTATTATTTTCTTTTTATTTATTTCTTTTATGCATAATACATTCATAACATTTAACAGAAAAAATAATAAAAAGCCTTAATAAAAAATAGACATAACAATAATATAATACAATACAATTGTACAAGAAAAACAAATTATTATTATTGTTGTCATCATTGTTGTCATTGATAATAATGACAACAATAATACCAACAACAACAATAACAAAACAGAAGAAAAAATATTAAGCATGCCATTGAGTTTACAATACAGTAGGGAGAATCAATTCAAGAGTCTGAGTACATCTTTATATTTTTCTAGTCTGAGTTTTAGATCCTTGAAATGAGGAATTATATTTTGTAATTTACAGCTATAGATATAATATTTAGTGAACAATATGAAAGAATTAACAATTGGTGGTAAATCAGGCTCTCCAAAGCAGAAACTTTTTGTGTCAAAATTAATTACTGTATTAGTTTCATTAAAGATAAATTCTTTAGTAGTTTTTCACAAAGGAAGACTGATTCTACACTCAACAAACATGTGTAAGAGATGATCTTTTTTCTTATTACAGAAAGAGCATAGTTCAGACTTTACAAGACCAATCTTAAACAATTTTACATTGGTGAAAACGATTCTATGCATAAATTTAAATTGAAAAACTTTAATTTTATTGTCGATTGGCAGTTTGTTAAGTACACAGAATATTTTTTTGATGTTCAATTTACCCATATCGGACCATTTTTGTTCTATTTCACTTACATCAGTACCAATACGCTCCACAATGGAATGATACACGTTGTTACAAGTTTTTTTGCATTTAAAAATAGATTCACACCTATAAATATCAACGCATTCATTAGTTATTTTCGGATTTTCTTTGAGTTTAATTCTCCAAATCGTTTGGACGGAATGCCGGATTGCATTATACAGAAGAAAATCAATTTTAATTTGAAACTTGGATTCTAACTCATTTTGTAGAAGGAAAGACCCCTCGCTATTTGTTATATCTTTTATTGTGCGAATACCAGCATTCCACCAGTGACTTTGAATTTTAAAAGCTCTATTAACAAAACAACAATTATTCCATAAAACTTGACTGCAAATCTCATTTGCAGTATCCGGGTTAGGTAAAAAATGATATTCACTCCAGGCTGATAATACATCTTTATAGAATCCAGATAATTGGTTAAGAATACCGGACTTATTAGAAAAATTGCATGTGAAGATATTTCTTCTACCGATAGATTGTAATTCAGAAGTAAAGAAGGTTTTCCACTTTGCATCACTTCCATCAAGGTAACGCTTAATCCAACAAATTTTGAGAGAATATAATAATATAGCATAGTATATGTGGCATCTTTAAACCTCCTTTATCCAACTTAATGTATAAAGTTTTTCTTCTTAATTTATCCGGTTTTCCATCCCAAAGGAAAGCAAAAAAACATAATTTGTACTCTGTTAATAAATTCTGTAGAGGGTATTGGTAGATTTGAAAAGTTTTAAGATAAAATCGGTAAAGCCAAAGACTTTATTATCAGAACTTTTCCAATTAAGGGTAGATTTCGTATTTTCCATGTTCTAAGAACATAGCCTATTTTGTCTAATTTGCTTTCAAAATTTAGTCCAAATAATTGGTCACTGTTGCCAGAAACGTGTACTTCCAGGTATTTTATAGGCACATCCGTCCAATTAATAAATTTGTTACATTCGACTTTAAAGTTAGTATTATTAAAGGAGCCAATTCTAAGAACGTTACTTTTGTCAAAACTTACACGAAGACCGGAATATTTACTAAACTTATCAAGAATCTCTATTGCCGTATTAAGCGTTTGTTCATCTTTAAAAAAAAACACTGTATCATCTGCTAACTGGTTTATTCTGATATCAATACCTTTAAATGTGATGCCTTTGAAACACTTGTCTTGTCTAACTGACAGATCCAAAATCTCTGCTGATAATATAAATAGATAAGAGGATAGCGGGCAGCCTTGTCTCTGCCCTCTTGATAGGTTAAAATAATTGCAGGTGAAACCATTGTTAATTACGCAACTAGATATATCATTATACATTACTGTGAACCATCTTTTAATAGCCTCACCAAAGCCAAATTTGTCCAGTGCTTTTTCAACAAATCTCCAATTCAAACGATCAAAAGCTTTTTCGAAATCTACAAATTAAAGCAGGTTATTCAGACACTTATCTTTTGCATTTTTAATTACGTCAAGTACTAATCTGATATTTTCCCCGATGTAACGGCCCTTCAGAAACCCAGTTTGGTTGGAATTAATTACGCTTGGCAATGCTTCTTTCATACGTGTGGCAATTATTTTGGCTAAAATTTTGTAATCTACATTAAGCAAAGATATTGGCCGCCAATTTTTTAGGTAATGTGGATCTTTACCTTCTTTTAGGATTAATGATATCACACCTCTACGTTGAGATGTTGACAACTTGCCTATTTCGTTTTAATATAGAAAGGAACTTACTAAGGATTTTTTTTATGTCGCACCAGAAAAGTTTATAAAATTCTACCGGCAGACCATCTGTACCCGGGGTTTTGTTATTCTCCATTGACTGAATGGCATCTATATATTCTACTTTAAATATATTCGAATTACATTTTTCTGAGAGATTTAGTTGGATTTTTATCATTCTGGACTGTATTCATAAATCCAATCATATCCAAATCACTATTATTATCACTTTCAGTATAAAGTTGTTCATAAAAAAGTTTCTCCTCATTTAAAATTTCTTTTGGATCTGTTATTTCTTTACCCTCCATTTTAAGTTTTGTTATGTTCTTTTTATTGTAATCTCTTCGCTCTAGATTAAGAAAAATACTTAGTGCATTTTTCACCAGATTCTATCCATCTTGCACGTGATCAAATCATACAGCCTTTTGCTTTGCGATCATAAATATCATTTATTTCTTTTTGTTTGGCCGTAATTTCATTATTAATCTCAATTTCATTTGTATTTTGGTTTGTAAGTTCCTTTAATTCTGAATTAATTAGGGTTAATTTCCGTTTCTGTTGTTTGTTAAATACTTTTGCAAATTGAATTGACTTCTCCCGTACTTTAAATTTTATCATCTCCCATGTTAAATTTGGGTTAAAATTTACAGAATTGCATTCCGTTTCAGTCTCCGCTATGACCCTTTTAATCGATTGGATATAACTTTCATTTTTTAAATACTGTACGTTCATTTTCCAGAGACCCGGTCCCCGGGGTAGGTTGGAGCTCTGAATCGACAGGGAGACAAGAGAGTGATCGCTTTTTAAAGCCTGGTGATATTTCAATAGATTTTACATTAATATATGGCCGAAGGTCCTGTGATACAAGGAAATAATCAAGTCTACACCGTAGGAGAGTGATTTGATTTCCAAGTGAATTGTTTCTTGTTTCCACTGTGCGCCAAATGTCAACTAATTCCAGAATTTCCATCATATTTTTAATTTTGGTTGCGCATTTAGGGTTGGTTTGGCCATTTCCGTTTAATTTATCTAAATTACAATCTAAAATTGTGTTAAATTCTCCACCTATAACAAGAGGATATTTTGCAACCTCAATAATTGTATCTATCAGTGTAGAGAAAAAGATGTCATTGTCAATATTCGGGCCATAAATGTTAACCAATGTCAAGGGTTTCTCTTTGATTACAATATTAAGGATGAGTACACAACCATGATCATCCGAGTAAATATCTTCCATTTTACAGGTTAAATTTGATTTTAGAAGTATACATACACCTTTTGAATTTGACGTACCAAAGCTGTGATAGATGGAATAGCCCAATTCATTTTGAATTATAATTATTCTCTATAAACTGGCCTATGAAATTTTGAGATAAAGGGCTTTAAAAGTACTGAAGACATTGAAGAAAAATCACAGAAGCAGTCAAAGAAACTCCTGAGCAACAACACAGTTCCCATTGAGCTATTGCGATGAAATTTTCTACGGTTGCTGGAAATAGGTTGGAGAACAGAAATCTTCTATTTTTAAGTCGATACCCCAGGGGGTTAATTAGTGACACCCTGTGGAAAATTAATTATACCTTTATAAAGCTAAAGCATCTATGTACCTATTATGGCATCCCCAGTGTTCTGATGAATTTAGTAGACATAAGAAGTGTTTTATTCGTCAAGCCTTGATGGAGAGAGTGTTTTGTCAGGTTGTGGATGAAAAAGGGACGGGATGAGGTTACGGAGGTTTGGATTCTTTTTTTTTTTATATTTATAAACATTAACTACAACATTTTCAGAATTAATAAAGTATTTACAAGTGAAATTATCAGGAATTTTTGTTGCAAGCTACATTGTAGCATCGGGAGGTGGTAACAAATCTGTTTCGAACTACCGATTCCATCATGTATGTGTTTCATTATGTATGTTTCATTATGTATGAAACACATACTCAACACCAAATTAAATTATTAAATTAAATTATATTATTATTCCATAATATAATAATATATATATATTATTGATATTATTTTAATATTTTGATATACATCATGAATTGCCTAACAGAAAGATCATTTTTTTAAAACAAAACAAGAACCGTTTTGTATCTTTTGAATAACTTCAATGTTATTTTCTTCATTCAATATAGTCCGTACACATATTTCTAAAGCAATTGTAATGTCGACACGCACGTTATTGTTTGATTCTTTAAAGTTGTTTGACTATTTTGTACACGATTTGATTGACGTTGTGTGAATATACTTTATCAATACGTTTTAACAGTGCAGATGATCGTTCTGTTGGCGTCAATTGTTTTGAAGATTCTATAACCACGACTAGTTTCTTAACATGTACTCAACCGCAATCTGTATAAGTTCTGATCCGCTTCACTGCCAGACGGCAAGAGGATTGTTGTCCAAATCTTTTTCAACAAGTCATGAAACAGTTTAGTATTATTTGAATTAATTCAAGGCTATTTCCTTCATTTATGTATACACTTTAAAGTTTGTTCAACTATTTTGTACACGATTTTGAATAAATACGTTTTAGGTTTACTTCACTACAAAGAACCGACCATTCTACTATTTTATAGCTATACTGTTTGTTTATTCTGAAATCACATACATAGCATACGAGTACTAATAAACGTATTATTATTTCTGATAGTTTTCATTTATCTATGTTGGGGCCTGAATTTTGTGTAGTGAATGATTTGGTTAGAAGTGAAGTATGGCGGCTTGAAAGTTGTTGAATTTATATACGTTTCTTTATAAAATTACAAAATTTTAGTGTTTAGAGTTGAAATATTGAATCTAAACTTCAAAATAGTAAGATAAAAGGTAATACTTTATATTTATGACGTAATCACATTTTGCTCAAATTACATGTTATACTGTTTATTCAGCCCTTTTTCTCGAAACCTGGTGATGCAAGTTTACAGCCCTTTCGTGGTCTTGCCCATATTTTATAATTCCTTACTTTGCCCACATGGGCTGACCCATGAATACCCCAAATGGGTTCATCCATTTTTTTTCTCCTGTGGGCCCCAAATAGGATTTCCTACATTATATATTAAAAAATATATTTCCCACATTATTTTTCCCATATTTATCCCAAATATGATTTCCCATAATCTGTCCACAAGGGCTGACCCACAAAGAGCCCTTATGAATGTTCCCATTGCTTGCCCCAAGAGCCACAAACATGCTAAATCATATGGGCCTGCCCAAATTTTGAAAATATGTATCCCAAATGTTTTGGCCCTTACAGTGCCAATATGTGATTGCCCATCCTTATCCACATGGGCTGTCCCAGAAACTGCCCTTATAGGTCTGCCCAGATTTTTTTCTTTTGTGGGCCCCAAATGCGCTTACACATATGGGCATGCCCACACTTTTTAAATAACGTTTCCAAATGTGTTTGCATACATAGTACCCAGTAGTGACTGCCCATAATTTTCCCACATGGGCTCACCCATAAACTTTCTAAATGGGTATGCCCATATTTTCCCCTTGTCGGCTCCAATTGTACAAAAATAAACTAGGGATTGCCCTGTTCTTTCCCTCCTGGGTGCCAAATGCCCTGACCCACATGTTACCCATATTGGTTTCTCGATCTTTTACCCTTACGGGACCCTTAGAATTAAATTCCATATGATGTAGCCCACACAGGCCCCATAAAGGTTAAGTGTGGTATGGGCCTGCCCACATGGCCCAGATATTTCACATAAGGGCCCCATAAACTTTGCTACCTGGGGTTATTTTTTTGTTCTCTCTAACAATTCAAAATGCTACTAATGGCAAACAATTGGACGAGATTCAATCAAATTTCGTCATTAAGAACCTGCGACACCTCCTGCACCCCAGTCTGGGATCAGGGTAAAATAGGGGTCATCGGGGTCAAATTTTCAAAAAACTCCAATTGAGCTCGAATTTACCAGGAATGATCCTTAGGACCTTCTAAACATGGAAAACGACTCTTTATCTATAGGTCAAAAGTCACAAAAGTCACTATAGTGAAAATTATCAAATCATAATGAAAACTTGAGGACATCTGTTCACTGAACGGTTCACTGAACACTTTAACACAGTAAATGAGTCAAAACCGGACCCCCTTTTTTCAAAAAATCGACTATATAATTTGAATGGTTTCATTTTGGTAATCTGGGGCGATCGGATTATGAAACTAGATGTTTTAAGCTTTATAATCATCTATATATTTTTACAATTAATGCAAAATTGAGTGATCATTTTTCTTTCAAAATTGACTATCTGTTATGCTTTTGCATAAGAAAAGGTTAAAATTAGAGTGTTTTTTGGTATACTTCCTGCTTCTTTTTACCATAACTCTACAACGACAGGTCGCTAAACTTCGGGGTGTACGGTCAATTGTAATTCATAAATTAAGCTTTCTTTTACCATGGAAGTCCAATGTTGGTTGCTTAAATAACCATTAATCATTTTTGTTTTTGTATTCAGAACTGTTGTTTCCATGTCTCTGAATGACGCCACGCGCTTAAGGCCAATAGCAGCTACGAATTTCGAGTTTTCTGCGGTTAGTGCGTTTCTGCATAAGATGTAGGACAAATTTACCTGACTGAGCTTTTGTCGCAAATAGAGGAACAGTTTTTATTATAATTTCTAGTGAGTAATGATTGGACCAATTGCATTAGACAGACTGCCACCAAACATGGGGTGTTCACACATATTGAGCTTAAAGTTCACCGTGGTTATCTATTAAAAAATGACTGGGTTCATGTTCTATTGAACATAGTATCTCTAGTTTCTTTCTTTCTTTCTGGCAACATTTTAAAAGGCTACTAGTGGCAAACTACTGGACCGATTTAATTAAAACTTAGTCAGTAAGACCAGTGCCATATCTTATTTATGTGTTGTTCACAACTTAGGGTCAAAGGTCACATAAGGGGCGTTAGTGTAAAAAAAATCAAAAATCGTATAAAAGACTACTTGTCTCACAAATAACGTAGCACAGTCTTGTTCTTTGCACATATACATTGGCATAAGGCAGAGTCAATAGGGTGTTCAGGGATAAGGGGTCAAAGATCATTAAGCATTAATATTTTTCTTTTTTCTGGCCATATTTCAAAACGCTACTAGTGCCAAACGGTTGTGCCGAGTATACCCAAACCTAGTCAGTATAATCGGTGACACCTCTCATACATGGGGTGTTCACTGCTTGGGGTCTGTCACAAATATCATAGCACAGTCTTGTACTGAGCACATATGTATTGGCATAAGGTAGGGTTTTTATGGTGTTCAGCAATTTACGGTCAAATGTCATTAAAGGGTTATTATTTTGTTCTCTCTAGTAACATTTCAAAATGCTACTAATTACAAACCATTGGACGAAATTCAATCAAATTTCGTCATTAAGAACCAGCGACACCTCCTACACCCTAGTCTGGGATCAGGAGTCACATAGGGGTCATCGAGTTTAAATTTTCAATATAGCCCAATTGAGCTCAAATCTACAAGGAATTATCCTTAGGACCTTCTAAACACACACACAAAAAAAATACTTTTCACCACATTAAGAACCAGTGACACCTCCTACACCCCTGTCTGGCATCAGTATTTACATAATTGTCATCGTGGTCAAATTTTCAAAATAGCCCACTATTGTAAAAATTATCAAATATTGCTAGTGACTAACGCTTAGACCAATTAAATTAGAAAGACTCCTGCCCAACATAGGGTTTTCACAGGTTGAGGTTAAACGTCACAGTGGTTATCTCTTTAAAAATGTCTGGGTTCATGTTCTATTGAACATAGTATCTCTAGTTGTTGTTTGTTTTCTGTTGTTGTTTGTTTTCTGTTGTTTGTTTTCTGTTGTTGTTTGTTTTCTGTTGTTGTTTGTTTTCTGTTGTTGTTTGTTTTCTGTTGTTTGTTATTGTTGTTGCTGGTTGCTGTTGGTTATTGTTAGTTGTTGGTTGTTGTTAGTTGTTGGTTGTTGATTGGTTGTTGGTTGTTGTTGGTTGTTGTTGTCTGTTGTTGGTTGTTATTTGTTGGTTTTTGTTGGTTGTTGTTGGTTGTTGTTGATGTTTGTTGCTGCTGCTGCTGTTGCTGTTAATAATAATAATAATAATATTAATAATAATTCTTTTACAACTGTTGTTTTTCTTGCTCTCACGATGTATACATGGCCAATAGTAATTAATTGCATTGTAATATACAAATAAAACTTCATTAAATAGAATTAATTCTACAACATGTTTAATATACTCATACATCAAGATACAGTAGTTGATGCGTAATAAAGAACAAAATCATTTTATATTTCTACAGGATATACAAGTACACTAAATAGTATCACCAAATTCTTTTTCTTTTTCTGTTACCGTGTCACGTAATTCCGTTACCAAAAAAAAAAACAAAAAAAAAAAACAAGTCAAATACAAATAAACTATAAATATAACAATTTAGCCACACCTTATGTCCAGACGGTGATACCAGTCACTAATATTAATTGGTTATAATATTTAGACGAAATCGCATGTTCTGTGATAAAAATAAAAATTTTAAATTTCTTTGTAATGCCGTTTATTATTCCACCATTGTATTGTACTTTGTTTTCTCTTGCAAATATATAATAAGATTATTACTAAAACAGTAATAACAAATCATTGAAGAATTTCAATTGGTTCTGTAAAATTATAGCTGGGTTATTTTTTCATTTTTATAATAATGATAATAATATTAATAATAATAATAATAATAATAATAATAATAATAATAATAATAATAATAATAATAAGGTCTTATAGAGCGCTTACTACAAAACAATGCTTCTAAGCGCTTTACAAAAACAGAAAAGAAAAGGGATAACACCAATCCCAACATGTAATCAGTCTGAGGAAAGGAACCTGATTGGAGCAGAAACGTCACTGACGTAATATTTATCATTATTATTATTTCTGTTGGTTCTAATAAAAATGAAAAAATAATCCAGCTATAATTTTACAGAACGAAATGAAATTCTTCAATGATTTGTTATTACTGTTTTAGTAATATTCCTATTATTTATTTGCAAATGAAATGCCTCCGACGGGATTCGAACCTGCGACCTCTATCTGACAAGGCAAGAGTCATAACCACTAGACCACGAAGGCTTCATGGTTGAACAGGTCGAAATACCCGCGGGAACATTGTATTACACAATGCTATGCCTCAAGAGGGCGTTCGGCCAGATAAATCTGGAAATACGGCTAGAAATACTGTCGTATATTATATATGATATTGAAGG
>NW_022703742.1:138726-145841 GCF_011630105.1 Anneissia japonica | reverse complement strand
GAGTATTTCTTTTCGGGTGGGGGGGGGGGGAGTGTGCCCTCCTTGCAGGCTTCAAGCCTGTGAGGGTACCCAAATCATTTCCACATTCATTCAATAATATGTTTTAACGCAACAAAAATGTATTCTCTACTGAGAGTTCAGTGTATAAAGGATATAGCAGCATTATTGAAGTTAAAATCTGATGCTAAACCTGTGTTTCAGAAGGCAAGGCCCATTCCATACTCATTGACGAAGAATGTGGAAATCAAGTATAATCGACTCATTAGAACGGGTATTAATTAGAATTTTATGATTGGGCTTTCCAGTGGTACACGTTCCCGAGGGTGACGGGTCAATTAGAGTGTGTGGTGATTTCAAGCCTGTAAACAAAGCTATCGAAATTGTGCAAAAAAAGACCTTTTTGCACAATTCAGTAAGTGTAAATGGATACATATAGAGGGCGCTCGAGCCAGAAGACATGGCGCTGGGATTGTAATGAATAAAGTTGACGCATATGTTGAACAAGACATGTTTAATAGTGCCTTATTTACATGGTGTTAGAAGTTGTCTTCAGCTGTCGATAATAGAGGAAGAGCCAGGTTAAGTACAGAAACATACCTGAGTTCATAAACATAAATGTTTGACGAGTAATAAACATTACAAATCTAGGCCGAACGTCGCATGCAAGATGACCGACGCTGGATTGCGAAAGCCCGCACCGTTGCAGGAATGTAGCCGAAAATTGGCGTGTCTTCGAGAGAGAATATGATATATTTGTTGAAGCAGCATATAATAATAAAACCAAGCGAACTAAGGCAGCAGTGCTTCTTAATTTAGCAGAATCAGAGGCTTTTGAACGGGAACGATCAGTCTCATACCTAGCTGCGAGACCAAACCCTGATGGACAAGGTGAGCTCCCAGCAGAATTACGAAACGACCCAGAATGTTTGAAGCGGAAATTTAGAGAGTTGTGTAATCCTCGCACAAACGTTATTCTGGAAAGATACAGATTTAATTCAGGCCAACCAGAGAAAATTATACCTTCGTCTATAGTTTATGGTGTAAAGAAATTCAATATATATATATATGGTAGGGATTTCTTCCTCATCACCGATCATAAACGTACCGTTTAAACACACACATTGGCTTATGAACATTATGTATTTAGCTCGGTTGTGGTGAATTAACTTCCAGTCAACTCTAAAAACATAGCAGACCATACCAAACGCGACGCGATATCAGCGAAAGTATATGATTTTACTTTGCCGGGATGGCCAAACTTTTGTAATGACAATGTAATTCAACATTTTTGAGTGGGTCGACACGAGTTGTCCGTTGAGGATGGTTGTATCTTGTGGGGAACAAGAGTGTTAAATCCCTAAGCTTTACTACACGAGAATCATACAGGCATGTGTAGAATGAAGGCACTAGCCCGGTCTTTTTTTTTCTTCTGGTGGCCAGGTCTCGACAACGCTATAGAGAGTTAGGTAGGTGATTTTTGCAAAATTTGGTTTCGTCGTGAGTGATAATAGACCTTAGTTCATTTCCACAGAATTTAAGTTATTTCATAAATTGAAAGGTATTATGTCCGCCGTACCATCCATCTAGTAGTGGATTGGCAGAAGGACATGTCAGGACTTTTAAACGGATGTACCTAAAGTCAAATAAATCATTGCTGCTAGAGCACAGATTTGCTTGTGTATTATTCCGTTATAGGAATATTCCTCACACTACAACAGGACAGACTCAGGCGGAGCTGTTCCTTAAGAGGATTCCGAAAACTAGATTGGCTTAAATTATACTTAGTCTGCATCGAAGCGTGAAGAAGAAACAGATATCTTCTAAATTTCACACGGATGGTAAAGAAAGGGGGAAATAGAAATGGATTCCGGGCACGATTGTCAGGATTAAAGTCCCGCTAACTTACCGTGTAAGGGTTCCAGGTAACAATCGTAGATTTGTCCATGCAGATCATCTTATCGCAGATGACTCAGTAAGCGACAGATTTAGTCCTATTGACAATGAATGTGTGACAATCGTTCCAAATGTACTGTTACATTCTCTAACATTGCCGAGAAATAATCCAACAATTTTATTTATCTGACTTATGTTATGGTTGATAAAATGACCCCGAAACTGCTAAATACCGGGATGGTTCCGGCTGGGGATAGTTTAACTAATTATAGTTAAGAGTAATATACTGTATTTAAGAGTAGTTAAGCCTAGCTTAAGGTAGTTAGAGACGTCCTGGGTACCACAATAAACTCCATCCGGTAGAGGCGTCGGTGACTAAACTGACAACCCTCTCAAATATGTCGTAGTGGCTGCTGAGGTGAGGTGTCTATGGTCACCCAGCAGTAAGAAAAACCAATAGCTGAACAAAAGGCGGATGAGCTTCTCGGAGTCAACGGCTAACCATTAATTAGTTTAAGGAATAGGAGTATTTTAGCCTCATTGTTATTGTTAAAATGATTACATTTTATTTTATTTTATTATTTTTGTTGTTTATATTTTCTATGTTTACCTGTATTATTTATGTGTAAAGCGCATAGAGACAATGTGCAGTATGCGCTATATAAACATAACATTATTATTATTATTATTATTATTAATTTATCCCGAATAAAAATCATGGCATTAACCATGATAATTATAATTGACAAAATATTGCTTGTATTTCTTACTCTTACTATTGTATACTGACACTAGTTTCTCTTGAGTAAAAACCATCAACCTATTTCCTTGAAACCATGATAGGCGTATTTATGCTATTTATTGTATTGTAGTTAAAAGTTTTTTATGTTTATATTTATTAATGAGGCAGCTGACTCTCAATGAGTTATAGTAAAATTTTGCTTAAGCTGCCCCTGACCAAAATTTTTGTTGTACTGTACCTTTTGTAAATGTGTATTGGTCAAATAAATAAATGAAATGAAATATTGTAAACCTTAGCATAATTCAATGATGTTTTTGGTATTTTATTTATTTTTACAGGTTTTATTATTTACGTCCTGGGTACGACATTAAACTCCATCCGGTCGAAGTGTCGGCGACTAAACTGACAACCCTCTCAAATATGTCGTAGTGGCTGCTGAGGTGAGGTGTCTATGGTCACCCAGCAGTAAGAAAAACCAATAGCTGAACAAAAGGCGGATGAGCTTCTCGGAGTCAACGGCTAACCATTAATTAGTTTAAGGAATAGGAGTATTTTAGTCTCATTGTTATTATTGTTATTATCTCTTCTTGAACGCTAGTCGTCGTTAGACATCGCACATCTCAGTAATTTCCGCCATTCGGTGCGTTTTTGAGCAAGTGCGTACATAGACGTGTGTGAAAAATCTGGTTTCCTTCTTGATGTTGGCCATCCATGTTGTTGTCGGCCGCCCCTGTGGACGTTTTACCTTTCGATCTGCTTCGTGGTATGCCATTCTAGCTGGAGTGTGTTCATCTAAGCGGAGCAGGTGCCCATACCATACCAGCCTTCTTTTCTTTACTTTTTTTTTTTACTTCTGTTATTATGATTATTTTTATTTTATTTTATTGTTGTTATTTTATTGTTACAGTATTTGCTTTTTCTTAGTTGGCCTATATTATTTCTCTGTAAAGCGCATAGGGACAATGTGCAATATGCGCTCTATAAATATAACATTATTATTATTTATTAATTTCGGTTCCCATGGCAATCCCACAATCTCTAGGATTGCCTCAACTGCCAAATGTTGAGGGTCCAGGGGCTACTCCAATTTTACTTACCGACAGCAATAGTGGAAATCTTCAAAATGATTCAAATGTTAAGAAGACTAGGTCAGGTAGAGTTGTTAAAGTGCCTAAAGTGGGTAGGAGGTAGGAGAATAACACATAACTTGCAGCATCATTGTGCTGAATGTAGTATGGGCGTGGTCCGTGACTACCTAGTAGCCGTAAAGAAGCGCTTCATGGTAGCTACATGTTCACATAATTTCACAACGACAGGGGCTGAAATGAACCATAACATCGGGGTAACCCCCTACTCTTCCGAAAGATGAAATGGGTTCATTAAAGTGGACACGAGCCAGGTGTATAAATTGGGCCTCCATTGTAATTCCTTATCCGAGTAGACTTGGTTCTACCAACCGAGCCATGTGTGAGGAGCGGCCGATGTTAAGGATGTAGCTAGCGGCGCCAATGCCTTACCTCTCGGCCACTAAACTCGCCTAAAATGTTTTATTATTTGTGAAACAGTTAACTATATGCAGTTCTGTAATTTTATTTGAAATAGGTATACTATCTATTTATTTGAGTTGTTGTGTTATGCTCAAGTTGTTCATAATGCAGTCTACTGATGTACAGTAGTGGTATACATTGCCTCTATAATGTATTGAAGTGTAGTAAAATACAATGTTGATTGGTGTGGTTTCTGCCTATTACAGTTGTGGCACAGGTTTAAGCCCTGGCTTGCCAGTTCAGTCGATCATGAATTTGTATCTAAACGCTCAGCTCCTCAAATAGTCTGTGCATGTTTGTACCTTTTTATATCATTTACATATTCTGGTAACTACTGTAAGTCACGTGGCACTGTGCTAGGTCATCTGCCGGCAAGTCCCCATTGGCTCAGTAAAAATTCCACAATGTAAATCTGAACAAAAACGGAATAAATACATACTATTGCATAAGCCTAAATCCCTGACAGTCTCTTGACAGAATCAAAATGTTGAGTACACATGTTTCCCATATAATAACCACATACTAACGTTAGAAAGCTAGTAGTTGTATATGAATTATTTTCATGTACTCGAGTGAGTACATAAGAATAAACGCCCCATTCTATTAAGCACCCATTTTGAGTAAACGTCCCCTTTTCAATTCTATACATTTTTTTTTCGGCCGAAGCTCATACCCGCAAAAATATTTGTCAAAGTTTATAAAATCTATTAGACTGAAAATTTAGCTGTACAACAGTGGCTTATCTAGATGTTTTGAAATGGGGGTGCTGATGGCGGGGCGCGGAGGTGAAGTGGGGGAGGGGTGGGACTCGACGATCAGTGGAACGGCGCTAATTCGCAAAATAAGGTGATTTTGGGTGATTCTTTAAAACTTACTGTGATTTTTGGGGGGGGGGGGGAACTGGAGGTGCAAGTATATTTTGGAGAGGCGTGCGCCTATCCCCCGCCTCCCTGCGCAACCCCTAGATACACCAGTGTTGTAAAATCGATAACACTTGATGCAGATATGTCTAGTATAACTTGAATTAGCCGATTAAGAAGCAGTTTTTAGTAGAAGTTGCTATGCTAATAATAGAAATACAAAACGAAATAACAACTTAAAAATTAAGGAATATGCTACATACACAGGAATAAGTTCCTCATAAATTTACAATAGTTACCGTTATTGATTTGTGGTCTATTGAAATTATTTTCAAGGAGTCAATTTAACTCCAAAGGTCTCACTCGAGACAACGTCTTTGTCTTTTGCAGTGCAGGTTAGTAGAGCAGAGGGAGCATCCTGAGGTGGAAGCTACCAGAGCCCAGCATACAGCGACGTTGTTTTCGACATCAGTGGGTGGAGCCCTGTTCTGGATATGTATACCAATGGTACACATGTTTTTTTAAGATATTATGTTTCATAGCTTAAGTAACGTAGTTTACTGTTACTGTTTTTTTTCCCTTTTTGTTAATCGCATTGAGGCTTTTGTTGAGTGCGCTATAGAACTTATTATTATTATTATTATTATTATTATTATTATTATTATTATTATTATTATTATTATTATTATTATTATGAGTGCGTACAAACTCAGCAGCACGTGTTGTCTGTTCTATTAAACTTTTGGATCATTATTTTACATATCCTCAAGGACTTACAATAGTTGCCAAAAAGTAAACGTTCACATTTCAAAATTATTCTTCTCACTTATAAATGTTTATATGGATAAGCTCTATATTATACTTCTCCATCCATTTCACCAAAATTATCTGGATTAATATTATATAGGCATATTATGTTTAGACCTAGTAGTGTCCTAATGGTGAACTGGATAGTATACAAGGAGGCAATCTCCTCTTTTCGTAACAGTGTACTTTGTTCTATATAATACACCTAGGAAAATTTCATCTGAAAAAAAAAACATTTTCTTGTATTTCAGTCTTCAGCTAAACCACGGGAAACAGTAATCGCAAAAATATCTGAACGGTTCAGTTTGCACACAGTGTTACCACTATTACTTTAGCCGACTGAATTAAGGTGGTATTCAAGCTAAAACTAACTTTACAACCATTTTGGTGAAATTTAATGATTGAATAAAATAAACGAAAGCATCGATGATGCAGTAGCCCACTCTGTTTTAATTGCTTTAGGTTTGTATTTTTCACATAGGCCTATGTGATGCACCTAAAAATCGAATATCTATGCTTTTGTGTCTTCTCAGAGTTAGGAGTGGTGGTTTGCAACCACGTCCGTTCCGGGGGTCTCTAACCGGAATGAGTGTAATAACTCTCCCAAAACATAAGCTTTAGCTACCAGTATATGAATGTACCATGAATCCCCGGTGTACGAATATTAAATTTTCTCCGAAAGTGTAAGTGTTACAGTAATTTAAAAAAAATAATACAAACTTCACCAAACATTTTTAAAAATAAAGTAATTACGAATCGTGTAGGCACCTTGACATCTGATGAATAGTGTCCAAAATTTGCTTAACATCTGTGAAGCAATAATGACATTATTATAATTGTTTATTTTAGGTAAATATTTCAACAGCTCCGACTTTCGTTCCTATTCTTCCTTCTTCATTTATTCTTGTATATGTTTAGTTACGTTTATTCATAATTAACAGATTAATTTTACATATATTCATTATAATAAACTTCTTCATAAATTGCACAGTTGCTTTTACTCACTATCGCTCGTATATTTTTTCCTGTGGGAAATTGATTAACCTATGTCACGGATGGGGTCGACGGAAACTCAACGCGCAGTCACGACTCAACAGATCACGGAGGCTTGGCGTTCGTAAATAGGTGTTTAATTATAATGTTGCAGTTTTCATTAAACGTAATTCAACTTTGTACAGTAGTATGTATTTCAATCATTAAATAAATTACTAAATCCTTCGGACAAGAATAGGGATTTTCTCCAAGTGTACTGTCCAATTCGCTACC
>NW_022703742.1:125528-138706 GCF_011630105.1 Anneissia japonica | reverse complement strand
CCTACTCTTCCCATACTCCTATAGGTTTTGTATTATAATTTAGTATATATATATATATATATACGATGCTCCTTTTCAATTAAACAATAAGTAAGGGCTAATAGCGATTAAATCATTATTCTTAAAAAAGAAGTTGTGGTTGCAATCTAAATATACAGGAAAGGCACAATATATCTAAAAGCCATTTTGGTAATACCGTAATGATCATAAGCTATATTTCTTTTAACAGTTTTTTGATAAGAAAAAAAAATACACTATAATGTATTTATGCACAATTGAATCATCTACGATTATATTAAAACTAATTATGAATCGTCGGATTTTAGGTTGATAAGCTATCAAAATCTGCCTGCAAAATCGCAGAAAGTTCATTCCGATTATCCTCGGTGTCATCATCGTTACTGACAAAGTTGTTAAGCTCATTTGAATCAATCCATTTTCCCCAGAAGCTTTCTTTGATTTTTTTCAGTAGGTCCACTGTAATTATTTTAAAAAAACATTAATTTTATTATCAAAATATCCTCCTTATTTATTAGTTTGTTTTTTTTTTATAGAACCGACTACAAAGATTTTGATCAGCGTAAAGAAATATAAGTCTTACCAAAAACAACAAACACAATGGAGAGGTTCAGCACCAGTAGAATAAACGGTGTAATATCATGAAGAACAAGTATAGTTTCGTCTACAGTGTACACGGACTCTCCGGTGTCAACAATTGCACCAACTGATAGGTTGACGATAATGAAGACAAGTGTTAACAACTGAAACCTCTGATCTGATTTAGCCTTCATTGGTTCAAGATACAGATGCAGGGCTATAAGAATGACGGTGATAAAAAGGGAATATGACATGTTGGAGGCTTGGTCGTCTTTAAAGTTGGCTATGAGAGCGAGTATAGCTTTATTATACATATCAATTACTTCCCAGTACCAAAACTTGTTGCTATATTGCTTGCAGAAGAACCTCATTCCCATGGTTCCCGGTCGTTCGTCGTTGCGACCTGCTACTTCATGACGTTTGTATCTGCGATACAATACTAGGATGATAGCAAGAGGGAAACCAATCACATACACCAAAGAACCATAAGCAATATACTTGTTGGTCTCATACGTTAAACCAGCATCTTCAAGAAGGTCGATGGAGTAGTCAGAAGTTAGGACTTTCATTGTAATTTCACCATTTGCGGTGACATTAAACGTACGGACAGACCACGGTCCGATTGCAATGATGCTTGAGCAAGTATTGGCGTAAGTTAAATACAGCAACATCAATGTAACCGACAAAAAATTGTCTGTTAAGAAATGCACAGAGTGATGATGCTGGTACTTTCTGTAGATGTGCCAGATGAAGAAAATAATAGATGTCGACATAATAATAAACAATGGTGTTGCGATGGCAATATACAAATATGTGTAAGCATTCCAAACACCTCGAAATATACACCTCGGGCTGAGGACATTGATATACCGTACAACATCAAGATACCGGAGAGTTTGTCCAACAGATTGAAACGATTCTGGCCAATGAAGTTCATTAACTGCAGATAGTATACCCAGAACTTGGTAAAAATTGATGGCGATTTTCAAGTGAATCACAAATGAGTCGTTTCTCATCGTGACATACGTCCTTGTTCGTTTATCCAGTCTCCATACTCCGTAGGCAACACCTATTAATGCCAATAGTACACAAAACATCACAGTGGTTATGATTTTAATATCTTCACATTTGTGACATTTGTCAAATAATTCATAATAGTCAGCACTGCACTCGGCACACAACCAACCCGAATAACCTTTTGAGCAGCTTGCTTCAATACCTCCACCACGACAACTCTCACTTCGTGGACACGAGTGGACTGCAGGGAGAAATCCTTTATATTCGTCTAAAGTGTTAGGTGTATAATAGAATACAACATGGGAGGCATTAAGATTGTTAACAAACTGGTTGTACTCGTAAAGACTCCCAGAATAATCCGTACCAGTATAACCTGTAAAATTCCACGACCACCAGTAGCCTGTCCTCAATTTCTGGTAACCACCTGTGCAATTGACACCGGTTTGACACGGCTGACACGAACCGTAACGGTATGTGCGATGGAAGTTCTCTAAGCATGGGCACGCATCAAGAGCTGCCCTTGCATCTGTATCTGTTCCAGTAGGACATGACTGACAATCAAAAATCGAAGTAGCTCCAAAACGAGGAGAAAATGTTCCAATTGGGCACCGTTTACAATCAGTTTTATAATTACCGCTTTCAACATATCCAAGCTGGTCTTGATAGAAACCACCTGCAAATAAATTACTGTGAATTTACGGAAATGGCTTATGATTACATTTTGTTTTATTTGATAATGTACAATCTTAAATATTGATTATAACAACTATACAAACAACAATAATCAAAATCTATGTTTTCATTTATCATCAAATAACCCACAATTCATATTGTGTATACTCTTAATTATAATTCACTTTCTACAGTCCTAAGCGATACTTTTTATATTACTTCTGTTCTTCCCCCTGTTTCTTTTCCCTCTTTCCTAATCTGCTTGTGGTCTTCTCCCTCCCTTTTCATACTTTAAGATTGTTATCCTAGGGGATTAACAATTACTGTATTGTTTTTATGTGTTAACTGAATAAAAGTGAATTTAAATAATATATCGCAACAAAGCAGCAACAATATTAATCAATCATTTACCTTTTTGTTTAGTTTTTGTAGTTATTTTGAAAACAATAATTTAAAAATCATCTAATTGCTTGAAATTAGCAAGAGATAATAATAATAATAATAATAATAATAATAATAATAATAATAATAATAATAATAATGAAAATGGTAATAGAAACAATGAAAGTAGTATAATAATGAAATAGCAATAACACTAAAAATAAAGAAATAACCGCAAACAAAAAAAGGAAAATTATTTTATTTAGTAATACACATTGAATAAAACAATTAACAATATTTACATAAAATTAAATATGTATAGAATTCGCTTTAAAATTAATATTGTCATAGTTTATAATTCATCATTCGTACAGGTTATCAGAAAAACAATGTAGATAATGTCTTCTTTCGAATTATTCCTCAGAGTTAAACTGGAACAAACCAGGCATTATCGTAAAGAAGATCTAATTAATATTCATCACACTTGCACCTGATTGGAAAACTGCTTCCTGCATCTTTTTGGTCCTAAAGTTTTCTCCTAAATAAACATGAAATTTAGCAAGATGCTCCTTGCAATGAATAACTAAAATAAATATATACATATCAATACCTGGTGGGCAGGGGTAACAGCCCTTTCCTGAGAGTTTTCCGTAAAATCCGAGAGCGCAAGGCACACATATTGCTGTTGTTCTATTGCACGTCATTCCAAACATAGACAATAGACGATCATAACTCGGAAATGTGATTTTTGTGTTATTCGTTATACACTTTCTGTAATAAAAAGTAATATTAACATGATACACGTTAGAGTCTCAGTATATCGTAACTTGTCAAAAATAGTAAACGAGATAATAGCAAATCATCAGTATCACTAAAATTATTATTATTATTATTATTATTATTATTATTATTATTATTATTATTATCATCATCATCATCATCATCATCATTATCATCATCATCACCATTATTATTATTATTATTACTGCTACTATTATTATTATACTTATTATTATTACCATTGCCTATTTGTGAATATTATAAACAACGATTAAAATGAAAAAGATGTTAAAACATCCTGCATTATAATAAACTTTAATTTAAAATTAAAATGATTTACACCACTGTTTTGTCTGCTATCTTAGACGTTGTATACTTGTATCTATTTATTTAGATTTTTACTTAATTCTTTACTTATAGTCCATGAATAGGGTCGTGTGATGTTTTCCATATTGGGTCTGATATTATATATAAACATAAGATGTTGAATTATCCTTCATTATAATTTAAAAAATAAAGAGAATGAGTTACGCAGTTGTGTTGTCCGCTATCTTCGATGGTAGATAATTCAAATACGCACATTCCATATAACTAAAAAAGTTTAAAGATAAAAATTTAATAAAGCAAAGTACAATTTTTTTTGCAGAAAAAAAAAAGGGAGTTCAAAGGATCACTAGAGAACACCGGATCTCTAGAGTACAACAACGCATTCACTGTACAAACCTACGATCTTAGTTTTGAAACGTAATCATTAATTAGTAGCACAAACACACACAATAATAAGTACGATTATACAAAGTAAAATCATATTATTTATGCATAGACAGCTGAAGATCCCATGTTTGAACATCTAACGAAAGCTTTCCGAGATCTTGTCGTTTAAGATGCTTACGAATAGAGCGTATCGTATCGATCTATGTTTAAACGTATAATATCTAGTACGATATCAATTTAGGTTTTTGCAAGTTCCATCATCATTGAACAATAGTCAAGATGGTAGGATAAATAACTTAGAAATATAATTTATTTAATAATACACATTGAATAAAATATAATTAAAGATGAACCAAATTTAGCATTAATATTAATATTGTCATAGTTTATAATTCATTATTCGTACAGGTTATCAGAAAACAATGTAGATAACGAATTCAAGATCTTTCGAATTATTCCTCAGAATAAAGCTGTAATAAACTGGGAATTATCTTAAAGGAAATCTAATTATTATTCATCACACTGGCACCTGATGGTATAAATGCTTTCTGCCTGCGAGTGACTATCAACGGTTCAATGCTCTATTATGGCGTTTAGTAGTTAATTAATTATAAATATAATAATTATATATAATTATAATATATATATAATTTATATATAATATAATTAAAATAATTATTAATAATAGTTATTTATAATTAATAGTTAATTATAGTTATTAGTTAGTTAATTATATATATGTATATATATACATATATATATAATGAATAAATGTAGTTGGCAATACTAGCAACGTATAGTGCTCGATACACGTAATAATGCAGAGCGTAAATATTGAAAGTATTGAAAATGTAGAACTTGTAGAACTGGGTATTATCACTCTACAGACTGTTTCATGCTAATGCAATCTTCAGGAGTGAGAGAATACAAGGGTTGTACGAGTATATGAATGCTAAGACAGGTGAAAATGCAATTTTTAATTGTTTTTAAGTAGGTATTTGTTGCTGTGCCTGCATTTAGACAATAGCTCGGTTCTTTTGTTTAGTGTTGACTGTTTGTCTGAATATATTATGTAAAGTTTCTCGGTTATGCACAGGTTGCAGCGTTTTGTTTTTGGGGAGTAAGCCGATGCTCTGTCGATGATAGACCATTTAATGTTGTAGGGTGTGTTGCTATCTTTTAATTTCCATACGTATTTGGAGAGTACGGTGCTGTTTCTGTGTTTGGGGGTATTAAAATTGTATTTGTGGTTTGTGTATCGGGTTTTGAACGGTGTGTCAGTGAGCCCGATGTAGCATTTTTTGTCATCATCTGAGTAGACAGTGGCTTTGTAGATGATGGATGAGGTGAGGCAATTTCCAGAGAGTGGACATTCATCTTTTTTCCTGCAATTGCAGAGAGTTTGTGGCTGTTGTTGCTTAGCAACCAGAAGCTGTTTGTTGTGGGCTTTGATTATACTGCCCATGTTTCTTGAGCAGCTATAGCTGACTTTGACATTGTTCTTGTTAAAGAGCTTATGTAAAATGTTGCCACTCGGGAAATGCTTTTTGACCAGGTTAAGGAATGATTTTCCGATGTTGGTTTTCACTCCTTTGCTGAATGGTGGGTTGTACCAGATTATTTGTCTTCTTCTATTTTTCTTTGAAGATTTTGGTTGTGTAGGCTGTTATTCCATTTTGTGCTGGAATCCGCTGTTTTGTAGAGCTTGTTCGTAGTCAGGGGCGGCCTGTTGGAATGATTCACTGGAATCAGATATATTGGATATGCGTCTGTTAAATAGATGCGGGAATTTGTTTCAGGATAGATGGGGGATGGTTGGATTTGCTGTTGACGTAGAGTAGTTGGTTGTTTGGTTTGCTGTAAGGCTTGAAGGACCCATTTTTTAGGCTGAGTGTGACATCGAGGAAGTTGGTGGTGTGGATGTTCGCCTGTATGGTGATGCGGAGGTCGAATGCGTGGAAGATAGATATAATATTTTTCCTCATTTTATCGCATTGTCTTGGTGATGAACTGTTCATGACAGCGAGGCCTACACCCTACAACATTAAATGGTCTATCATCGACAGAGCATCGACTTACTCCCCAAAAACAAAACGCTGCAACCTGTGCATAACCGAGAAACATAATATATTCAGACAAACAGTCAACACTAAACAAAAAGAACCGAGCTATTGTCTAAATGCAGGCACAGCAACAAATACCTACTTAAAAACAATTAACTCATTTGCATTTTCACCTGTCTTAGCATTCATATACTCGTACAACCCTTGTATTCTCTCACTCCTGAAGATTGCATTAGCATGAAACAGTCTGTAGAGTGATAATACCCAGTTAGATGTGTATAAGAGACAGCATACATATACATATATACACATATATATATATTTATATTTCATTTGTGTTTCAAGTGTTTTCCGACAGAATAATAGAAAAATGAAAAAACTTCAATAGTAGACTTTAAGAACACTGATTTATTACAAACTCGGATATTTCTGCCACTCCTGTGGCATTCATAAGCGCGAATAATGGAAAATATCATGATATGATATGATATGATATAAAAAGCCGGTGAAACAATGTGAGTCAGATACCGACGAATCGACATTATAAACAGTTCGTAATGAGAAGTCCTACGATGAGCCCTCTTTTAATTTTTGCAGTTCTAGGCTCTTGAACACTGCTCCCATTACTATACGGGAATATTCATTCATTTCCCTTTTAAGGCCAGACTGAAACTAATCTTTTTTTATACATCTAATTGTTTTTTGTTTTTTGTTTTTTTTTAAGGGTTTTTTTTAGTTGATTGTTTTCGTTGTTCCTTTTTTGTTGTCTGTTCTTAATCTTTGTTGTTTCTTTTATTAAACTTCTTTTGGACACTTGTTGAAAGCGCACAGAGACCTAGAATTAAGCACTTTATAAGTCGACATCCATTTCCATTTCCATTACAATTAATTGTTATGTTCAGCCCCGTTCTTTAATGTTATATATTGGTTTGATAATATATCATTTTATTATATAATGATTACGCATTATTTTGCAATACATCTATGCCTTAGCCAATCTAATAATAATAATAATAATAATAATAATAATAATAATAATAATAATAATAATAATAATATGTAATAAATATTTTATATTTGATTATAAAAATTATAAGTTGATCAATGCTTACACTGTGGAATTTGGTGCCAGATTAGACAATGCTCCATATTCAATATTCTCAATGGGATTATTAAATATAAAGCTGGAAGACAGAAAATTAATTTAATTGAAACTGAATACTTAAATAATCTTACCATTTCACTCATAAAACAAATAATAAACTATACATAAATATAAATATGGATTTTTTTTTCATTTAATTAAAAAGACAGATAATAATAATAATAACAATAATAATAATAATAATAATAATTATTATTATTATTATTATTATTATTATTATTATTATTATTAATATTAGTTGTCATAAAATAATTAGAGTATAATACATACTCAAGGCATCAAAATGCACGCCATGGTGTCGGTATTCAATATTTCGACTTTTAATTATGCCATCATCAGGAATGATTCCCGATGATGACATAATTATTGCCGAAATATTGGTTCATTTCTTCCTACTTTTCATTTTGTTCACTGACTACTACTTATGCTCTATATTATATTAACGTTTCTACAACACTGTTCCAAGGGGTGATTTGTGAGAAAATGCAAGTGTTCTTTAATATGCGTTGTTTACGGCATACAGTAGTCAATAGACTGCCGTTTTGATGCTTTACAATTTGCATATAAAGGAAAGCAATCGTATTATTCGTCATTAGTTCAGTGGTAAATTTGTAGACACGTTTTGTAGACACCCTATTATGGGTGTCTATAAAACGAAGACCCAAAAACAAGGACCCTTATTTTTTTCTCTTTTATTTTGATGATAATACACCTGGCTATCACGAAATCACAACTACTAGGTTATTTGAACTATGGTTTGTGAAATTATCAAGGGTCTTCCTTTTGTAGAAATCCAAAGCGGCAGTCAGTGTTATTCCACGGCTGGCGGCAGAGCGCGTTTTGGCGCTGCTGCCCACAAAGTAAGGCTTGGCCTAGCGGTCTTCGTTTTATAGACACAACACCTCATATCACCTTATTTTAAGAGTTATCCCCTCATAATCACCGATCCCCCACCTTCCTAACACCATCAGCTCCCTTCCATTTCCTCAAGACCCGCCACTGATGCTAGGGCCTGCTAGTGATAGGAAAAAATCGTAAGCATACTACTGTACAGAAGCAGATTGCGTTCTACAGTCAAAATGCAATGCATGTTATCTTTAATACCGGAATGGTTATCTTTTCTTCAAAAGAATTCTTATTCCTGAATTTTAACAAATTTCAATTCAAATAATAATAATTCAAAATTTCCTCTATACCGGTCATATGTATGTAAATATATTTAGACTTTAATCGATTCAGATTACGCTTATAGCACTGCTTCCATTCCAATAGTTAAATTGGCTATTCTGACGCCACCACACGGTTGTCACAATGGCAAATTTAAGCGTTGTTGGGTATGCTCTGACTTTCATTGACTCACTGAATAAGTGATTGGCTATCGAAAACCAACAATGCGGAAATTTTAAGTACGAAGCGATAGGACCGACTGTGACTTATCCTAGGTACCAAAGTTGGCCAAACATTGAAAAACTTTGCTGTTCCAATAAATTGCATTCCATCGGAATATTAGGATTTATAATAATAATAGAAGATCCTGACTAAGAAATGCTAAATAAAACGGAGAAACTGTACTATATTTTTTTTATTTGTTTTAGCCAGGGTATGTACTGCATACCTTGCTTGCCTTGACGGTCCGCCGCTGGGTTAAATATGTTCAGATGCACTTTCTTTTGCTGCCAGCTCTAAACATTCTAACCATTCAAGATAGATATTTCCAATGATCGCGCTACATGGTGAACTCTTCGCGATTCCTTCATATTGAATATGTTGTTCTGTGTATGTTGTTCTGTATGTAATCAAAACAGCAAAGACAGGGAGCCGAGTGGAACGTGCTACCGTCAAACCCGGACGTTAGAGGGCGTAATTAAACATCAACATCGGAATAAGACCAATACTAACATGTAATCAGTCTGAGGAACGGTACCTGATTGGACCAGAAACGTCACTACTGAGGTAATATTTATTATTATTATCGCTGTGGTTCTAATTAAATGAAAAAATAAATAAATAAAATAAAAGAACAATCCAGCTATAATTTATGCAGAACCAGAAATTTTTCAATGATAAATAATAATTATGATTAGCGTGTACAGAACTGTAGTTGTGAAGGGTAGTGCTGTGCCGATGCACCATTATGCAATTTGACGGTTACTGGCGCAATTCATCCGCAAATGTGTTTGTTTGTGTGTGGAGGGGGGGTGTTTGTGTTTATTAGCATGTTTTATTATTGCTGTTTAATTTATTCTTTACTCCATAATTGTTTTTTTTTTTTATTATTGTTGAACTTTATAATTTAAACCTAGTTCTTATTATGGCAATGAGGAAAAGCACAGTGTTTTGTTTTACAAAGAGACGTATTAAGTACATTTGTTGTTGTTGCTACAGATGCTGCTGATGTTGCTGTTGCTGCCGCTGTTGTTTGTTGTTGTTGCCGCTGTTGTTTGTTGTTGTTGAGTTTAATACTCACAGGTATTTAAGTGATCTACTTCGTAGGTTTAACATCTCACTTGATATTTTTGTTAGCATATTTCCGTAGATATACCTAGGAGAACGAGAACAATTTATCGCCATTAAATCTATAAATCTAAAGAAAACTATATGCCAGTTGACTTTACTAGTAATCAAGTAACAAGCCTAATTTCAGTAGATAATTCATTCAAACGCGTGCACACCAGTTACACAATTTAACTCACATAGACTTGAGGCTGGTTCCGCTGAAAGATCCATCTTCTACATATGATATCTCATTGAGATAAAGGAATCTTTAATAATTGTAAAAAAAGTATAAGATGTTCATCAATTTATTTTGGTAGTTTATAATCTAGCAATCTACAGTCGTTGTAGTATATAACTTAAACTCTATGTACAATATAGCCCAAAAAGCAACACTTTTGTTTATCGTATAGGAAACGTGTTACATCATTGATTGTTGAATCAAAGCATAGTTACTTTAGGAAGATGCCATTTACGGTGCCATAATCATAAATCTTACCTCCGCCCCAACCATGGTGGGACTGACGTGACCTACACTCTCAATCTGTAAAAGTCAACTAAAATATATATATATGTATATGAATTTTTGCTTGCTTGTACTTACATCACTTCCAGAGATTTCCACGAACAGAAATAATTTTTTAATATATGCCGAATGTTATTTTTTGCAAGATCTATTTCTGTCGGTGGGTGAACAAGAATGCTTCTATTTGCTTGAGAACTTAGATCGATAAAATTAAGAGTCATCCTTCTGAAGAAGAAGAAAAAAATCACAATTATAAAGATACACAGTACGGAAATTAATAATTTATTCACTAAGTTTATATATCAAGGATTTAGGCTTGTACTTTATTGCTTTAGTAGCTGACATATTATACAGATATTGTCTGCGTAGCGCTGAAAGAAAATATAGTCCTGAGAAAAAATATAATTCCCAAGGGGATATCAAATGTTATTATTAAACCGATAGAAAGGGAATATCTGTTATATTACATAGCCACAAATAGATGCAAATAATTAACTGAACACATTACTTTAAATATCAAGAACTTTTATTTAACTTTTACACAATATCTGTCATATTACATAGCCAAAATACTTCATATTACCGCAGGGGCGGATTCAGAGGGGGCTTAACAGGCTTTAGCCCCCCCCCCCTAAAATTTCATAGCCATTTCTTTTTAACTGCTTTTTGAAGGTCCAAATTAACATATTGTTTAATGTTTTCTTCACACACATCATATTTATGGGCTAAACATTTTACAGTAGTTGTTTTTCAGTGATAAAGTAAAAATGAAATACGTTTTTCAACCGATCAGCGGACAAAAAACGTAGCTAAGAAAGCTGCGTTTTCCTACTTTTCAAAGTGGGGGGACATGGTATCGATTGTCCACCCCCACTTTTCACCAATCTTCTATAAATTAAAACCCCACTTTTACAAGCGAATGGAAAGAATAACAATTACGCATGACTCATGAATTTTGTCTGTTCACTTTTCTAAGTGCTGTACGTATTTTCCGGACCAAAACCAAGTAAAAACGCAATTGTTTAAACATTTTGTAACCATCTCAGAAACCCACTAGATCGATTTTATGGGTGCAACGACTATCAGAGGCTAAATTTATTGTGAAAACAATGTACTGAACGTTGTTGAAATTGGAAGCATGTATCCTTATTAGGCCAATATCTTTACAAACTCAAAAGTGCACAATTTTTAATATAAACGATTTATTCTTTTTGTATATTATTATGACCAGTACGTATATACAAGTGTTTAATATTATCTACATACATAGGATTACTGTTTTTTTTTCTAATTTCAAGGATATGATGTCTACCTATTTCGATTAAGTGATAAGCCTACCAAAAGTTTACAAACTCCAGTGTTACGTTGACGCAGTCTCGCAATGACGCCATAATAATCAGTGGCAGATTCAAGTGGGGCCGAGCCGGCCCTAATTTTTTCAAAATTATTTTTTAAAAATGGAAAAAAAAACAAAGGAAAATAAGAATTAGAATTTAGGTCTGAGAGTGCCATTTCCGGCAATCTATAGGTGTCATAATCATAAATTTTCTTACCTCACCCCCAACCATGGTGGGGCTGAGGTGGTAGTCCAGCTACATTCTCCATCTGTAAAAGTCCCTCTCCGAGCCCAGCTCTATTTCAAATTACTGGATCCGCCACTGGATATTTTAAAAATTTCGTATGGAAATAAATGTTAATTGCATTGCTTAAAATCAAAGAAACGGCTATATGCACCAGAGCTTCTGGGACTTCTCCCCCCTGGTCCCCAATTATTGCTTGGGCCTACGGCCCAAGGCTTTATTTTTCATCTCGTCCCCCCACTTTCAGCCACGGATCGACGCCCTTGGGTCAGAGGCAGGTATTTAAACGTTTGTATGATACACTGAACATTTCGTGTCAAGAGAGTTGTTCCAGTTTATTTTTTTCTTGATTGCTTGTCGTCGGATACTACTACTACATTTAAAACATATTTTAAGGGGAATTCTTTTGTCGTCTGAGGTTCTCCTGAACATTGTCAAATTTCATCTTTAGGGACAGTATTTTTATTATGCAACTGTTTTCACCCTCTTCATTGTCTTATGTTCCCCATGGTAACCCTTTCACCAGGATTTTTAAAGAATGGTGAAATTTCAGAAATGTCCTCAAAATTTTAAGGGTGGTGCACAATATTCTAAAGGTGGATACAAACTATTGTTATTTTAGTACATAGCAAGTGACACGCTAAGTCTGTTTATTGACCTTGCATTCGCATTAATATTTTTTTGAAGCGTGGTTCCAATATTTTAAGCATGGCGTATAATTTGCCTTTTTAATATTTTTATTTAAACTATGTTGTTTCTGTGAGTATCCTACGTGAAAAGATATTTTTATCTGCCATTAAAGATCCTAGTTAATCGTTTTTCATATTATTAATTTATTTACATATATTCTTGTTATAATAATGATTTACTATAAATATTGTTTAACATTTACGGAAATAAATGTTGTTTAATGAATGAATAATTATTCAAATCCACTTGCACTTGACAACAACAAATAGGCATCAGTTATTATTTTTAATGGTGTCTACCACATATTTCTTCTTCAATTATATACAGATACTAAATAAAAGCTCCATTGTACAAGTATATTTATTCAGTTTGTTTTCAACGTAGTACTATCAGATTGTTTTGAAAGCTTAATGCAGTCACTATAACAATATTCGAATTTCACAAATTTCGACTTCTGGAGGAATTCAAAATCCACCCACTCCTGTGTTGGAACCCATTAT
>NW_022703742.1:110353-125284 GCF_011630105.1 Anneissia japonica | reverse complement strand
AGAAGAAACATAATTCGTTAGGGAGAAAAAATATATATCTTTATTTTGTACATATTAGTAGACACTAAAATCGATTAAATAAACCTTTGAAACCCATAAATTGTTAAAACTTTTCGGGGCTTCACCCCCAGCCCGCTTTCGAAAGATTTCAAGCGACGCTCAATCACGACAACTTTGCTCTCGTCAAGGAATCGCCCCCCCCCCCCCCCCCCCCCCCCTAAGAGACAGCCCGTTCCTTGGCCTCGGAAAATCCTAACGCCACCCATGATAAGAAAGGACATATAAGAGCTTGACTGTTCTTATCAAACAGGATGTTTTATTTTTGTTTGACTTTAAATAAAACATGTTGTGCTGTGATTGTCATCATATAATTGGACTACCATTTGTAATGCATAGGGCCTAATTAAATGTCGCTTATATTGCCATACATAGGCGTATATCCCATTTGGCCTTTGAGTGTTGCTCTAAAGCACCAGGGTTATATGGTATTATACTTACGAGATCAGCCTCACGTTCAGAATATAAAGACCAAGTGGAATTTCTGTCAATTGGTTGCATTCTATAAACCTGTAGATAATATTACAGTATTTCATTGAGAAAGCAACACTTAAGAAATATTAGGTGAACCTTAGGATGACCATTTTTAGGTCTAAGATACATGATTCCGTTCACTCAATAACTTCTTGAAACTTCTTGTAACATTTATTCAATAAATAATAAAATAAATAGTAATTAATAATAAAATAATTATTAATGTTCAATTTGATAATTGAATTATACAAAACATTCTATTGGTTTGGATCAGATCTAGAAGTTAAATCAAACATGTTTCAACCTGACCCAGAAACGGATACAAATATAACCTATGAAATAAACATACTAAAAAAACACAGACATTATAATGAGTACATACACATCAAATAGTATCATTATTGATATACGGTATTCGGACTGTACTTACAAACTCATTACACTTCCCACCTCAGCAAATGCCTCAGGGTGTATATGCCGCAATTTATTGGATGATAGATCTCTATATAAAATAACAATTTAATAAAATACACTTTAAAAAATAATTTTTAATACTATTAATATATAAATCATATAACATTTCATTAATATTGTAAAGAATTATATTTTACCCAAAAAGGAATGATATTGTACTGTATTGCTAAGTACTTCTCCAAATAGTTGTGAAAATTGAATGATTCGGGTAGGAATCAAACAAATGACTCATATTAACTGTCATTTATCAGAACCAGGAGAACACCGAGCTTGCCCTTACTTGGTTGAATTCCATCCCCAATTAACAACAGGTACTGTAATACTATTTCAAAAGGGCAGAACATTATTCTCATTAAATTTAGAGATAAACGAAAAAAAAAACATTTAAAATACTGTTAATAATTATAGAATTATTTCAATTTATTTTATATTATCATAATTGGTGATTTTAGTAATAGTGATAGTTATATTGATATTATTATTTATTTATATACTTATTTTATTTAAAAACATGTTTATACAGAATAACTTAATTAGTTATAAACTATTTTACACTAATGGTCCTGTCTATATTTTATTCCATACAATACCACTAGCAATTCTGGAAGACTGTACAATTCATTTATTTTTTATGCGACGTAATGTCGTAGTTTTTGGATTTACTTATAAATATAAATATAAATTATGTGTAGTATACTTATGTAATACATTATATTAAAGCTCTTAATGTTGTCTATCCAATGATAAATTTATGTTTTAACTACGTTTTGGGGGTAAAAACACAACATTTCATTTTTTTTTTCAATCAAAATTTCATATTTTTTTGTTTTCATTATATTTTTTAAAGTTATACTATTTTTTTTTTAAATAAACAGATATTTCAACCATTCTCTCTCATTTTGACTAAGACTGAAACCATATATTTTGCTGAGTATAATAAATTTTAATTTCTAACACTCAAAATCAAATCAGACAATTAGCAAAAAACCAATATATGTAACATGCACCAAATGAAAAGTGCTCAACCAGAGACACGTTGTAGCTCATCTGAAAGCCAGTATTATTTCCTATGAAATGTTTGTTTGTTTTTATTTTGAATCCAAATACAAAATCCAAATACAAAATACAGAGAAATACAAAAAAAAAGGACTGGATTCAGGAAAAAAATAATTAATCCAAAACAAATTGATTAGTTTCCATTGGGGTCCAGGCATAAAATTTACATTAGAAGCAAAAAAGAAAACACACACACACACACACACACGAAAAAAGAAAATAAAACATACATATTTGAATTTGGAGGAACTAGGCCTAACTTTATCAATCTTTCAGGTCATTTAATAGATGCTGTTTTAATTTACGTTTAAATATTGTCAATTTCCTTTAAATAAACTGGGCGAGCATTCCAATTGGAGAAGCAATTGTTGAAAAAGCTAGATTATAAACGGGGTTTAAATTTTGGTAGGACAAAGTTATGCCTGGTTCTTCGAGTAAAGCATTTATGGACATTTTGAACTTTGGTAAAATCCTCAATAAGATAAGTTAGGCAAGAATTACGCAGGAAAGATTCGGAATGCATGATCACAAGAAAGCTGAATTGCTCTTAAGTTAATAGGAAGGTATCCAAGACAGATTTAAATTCCTGTGGATATACATGTTACCTTAGACCTTTGCCAAGTAGTATAAATCTAAGATTTTTCTTTTGTGCCACTTGGAGTTTATTTTGGTATCGTTTGGAGAGGCCCCAACACCATGATGAAATAAACTAAATAACAGGACAAAGCAAACAACTTTCCTGACTTTTGGATTAAGATAAGATTAAGATTCCCTACTTTAACCTTAATGAACTGAAGCATGTTAATCCTTGGAAAAGCAGTGGTCTGGACGGTATCCCACCCAAAATCATAATGGATGCCGCTGATTATAGCAGCGGCCCCAAAACACACATAATTAATAATTTCATAAAAATGGAGCAAGCCCCTGACATGCTCAAACAAGCGAAAGTCAAACCTTTATATAAAAAAATAAATTTTCACCAGGTAACTGCCTTCCAATCAGTGTTCTTCCGACAATTGCCAAAATTCTTAATTCAGCTTAATGAATATTTAGAAAGCAACGATTTATTGTATACATTGCAGTCAGAGTTCAGAAGGGTTTTGTCAACAGACACTTGTCTCATTTATACTCAGGACTACATTCGAAAGCAAATTTTCACAATTCAATTTTCAAACTTTGTTGGTATGGCTCTATTGAATATTCAGAAGGCATTCGGCAACGGTGATCATGCTGTATTGTGTGGCAAGTTAGAGGCTCTTGGTGAAATTTCTATCAACTGGTTCTGCACCTACCTATCTTCACTGTCGTAGGCAAGTTGTCGATGTGAACAACTTATCAGCTTACCAGTGGAGTTCCACATGGGAGCCTGTTAGGCCCAAGTCTCTTTTGTTTTGCTACATTAACGACATGCGAAATGCCGTCGAATGCCTTCTGTTACAATACGCGGATGACAGTGTCTTGTTTTGTAGGTTATAGGGACGTGAACAATATCAGATCAAGGTTTAAAAACATAATAATTTCCATCAATGCCTAGTTGACAATTCCATGTCTTTGCATCTTGAAAAAATCTCAGTTTTTATCTTCTCATCTAGAAAAAAATAGAAGAAAAACAGACACATACCTTGGTTTTGAACTTTATGAATTTGTGAATGGAGAAGCTATTGCATTGTCTATTCTCAGAAATGTTAATTCCAGACTAAAATTATTGTTATACCTTCTTCCTCATTAATCTCTTGAAGAGTAAAAGTACACCTAATGTGGCAGTAATACTCTTTTTTTTTTCTTTTTCTTTTTTCTCTATTTTTTTAGGCTCAGTACGGACTCCAAAAGTATGCATTTTCTTTTAGTTTTAAGGCATATGCGTAAGTCCACAATGACAATATAACGTGTTTTTAAATCTTTGGGAGCAAAGATGAAAAATCTGTTTAGGAATTTAACCAACTTATGGGCTATGTATGTACGAAAAAATAAGTGAGATTATTTGCAATTTTTTTTTACCTTCAATTTCAAAGAAAATTTGATTCTCTTTACCATTTTTTCATTAAAAAAAAATATTTTTACATAGGATTATATTGATTTTCATTGAATTGGTTTAGAAGATGATGTTTTTTGGCTTTTTGTAAAGTGATTTTTGAACCTTATTTCCATACTTACAGTATATTTCTCTATAATTTTTGTCATTCACGTTTAATTTATAATTTTTAAGCCACTTATCTCTTTAATGTCATTCAAAATTTCAGCTGACATCCAAGGTTAAGAATTTTGTTTAATTCTGACCCTCTTATAAGAGGTGCAATATTATAGTCAATGACATTCATTAATATTTCATGAAATTTACACCATTTATATTTGACATAATTTCCTTCATGAATTGGTGACCAATCAAAATTGCTAAGGACGTCACTAAAAGCTTCTTGATGGTATTATTTTGTTTACCTAATGGTAACTTTAGTATGTTTATTTTTTAATGTTTTTTTATACCTTTTCTTGTACAAAATATCATGAAATCGTCACTGATACTAAATACAATTACACCACTTTGACTTTCTCTTTTGTTGTTAGAAAGAATATGATCAATAATAGAGCTATATGCAATGAATATTATAACCTGGTATTTTAATTTCCTTGTCGCAAAAGGTAACGTCCAATCACGTTTCAGTGACGGCGATAATGCTTGGTGACAATTTGGATGTAGGTGTTACTAAGTGAGCATTTATGTGCATCATATGCATATCATTGTTTTTAAGACATTTGAAGTCTGTATCCAAAATTTGAAATTCATTCTTTGGATCTTCGAATGACAGCACAATTTCTCCTGAAGTATCTTTAAGAAAAAAAGATTCAGAAAACTGAGGTAATAAGCTTTGAGTACGAAACTATTCAGTATCTGAGATTGACAGCTGTTCATAAATGTTTTTGTTCATACCAATGCATTTTGTGTGAAACCATATTTCACATTAATCCCAGTGAATGTATTGTACGTTGATTTGTGCGTACAGATTTGGAACATGATCCACAAGGGTCCGTTGGGATTTAACGCAATGTCTCTTGCCAAGAATATTAAAAACGATAGTGTAATGTAATGATCCTTACTCCATAAATGCTGCATCGGAAATTGTTAATGCTACTGGCCATATGAAAATTAGATGAATATTAGGCCAAGTACATATTATGCAAACTTCTCGCAAGCTCGTGTAGCCACAAGTGCCTGTTTTCCAATTACGACAAAGCGTTGATTAGAGATCTTGATGTAAACAGGGCGGCGTTTTCCATCATCTTGAATCTGATTGAGGACAGCACCGATTCCAAAATAAAGAAGCATCAGCTGCGATGACAGTTGGACGTTGTGGATTACAGTGAGCTACGAATTTTAGTAATATTAGAAAATCTTTAACTTTCTTTAAAAAACTCTCTGTTTATCTGGTCCCGAATACCATGTATTAACTTTGCGTAAAGGCTGCTGTATTGGTCGTAGGCAGTCGGACTAAAAAAAAAATATATATAAATAGGCTCACGCAAAGTCCCCCCCCCCACCCCCCAGAAAATATACCAGTCCGGGAATAAACTTCCATGTTGATTGACCATACAGTTGGATTTTGTTGCACATTGGTATAATGGAATTGGTACGTTTTGACTGTGAGGAGGCACCTGCAGGTTCTGCTATTATTGTGAGTTAAACCACTGCCACAATGTTACATCAATATTCAATATTAAAGAATGATACAAAAACTCGTAACGTAAACTCGTGTTTATTCAATACAACACAACATGGCTACTTAACCAGTCTAGAGAGTACTAGAGGGCTTTATTACTGCACTTCTTGCTATAATTTTTGTCATTTTTGCCCATTATGGAAAGGGTGTTGCGATTCTATAAAAAAAATCCCTTAATTTTAACTTTACTGAATGCGCTGCTCATGGGTGGCGCTTCGATTAAACGGTTTCGAAAGTGGTACTGGGGGCGAAACCCCCGCAAATTTTGACAATTTAGGGGTTTCAAAGGCTTATTTAATCGATTTTATAGTCTACTAATATGCAGAAAATACATATATAATTTTTTCCCTAACAGGGGGCCCTGCCTCCGGCCCCAACTGGCACCACCCCTGGCCCTGCTTCATCATAACCATCTACGGAGGTATGTAAAGTTTATTTAAAAACAAATCATCCTTGTTTTCTTGCCGTTTACGTCCTTCAGGGTCTTCAAAACCACATTTTGTTGAGGAATTGCACATTATTGCGGATTAGCTTGCGACAAAGTCTGATAAATTAAATTATCGTTCTCGGAGACTTTCACTTTCATATGATTTCTATTGCAAATATAAAAACGTTCCTTTTCAGACAGAGGCCTAATTCAAAATGCTGTGGGAATCAATACACAGTTTTGGATATACACTTGACTTTGCTATATCAGCTAAACTTATTGTTTGCGGTGTTTAAACTGTTTGTGCTGATCGCGATAGCTTTAATGGTGCCCTCTGTTGTGTTGGATGAAGTCATCGCCAGTAACAGCTCCGGAAGGACCCTTCAATCATGCAGATCTATTGTGCAGCCAGTGGCTGCGGGTACAACATTTATCAAATATGTTCTGGTCCCTGTGGCGTAAACAGTATTTACCCCTGCTGCAAACCCGTACAAAGTGGCAGACAGTTAAACGTGATATCAGTGTTAATGATATTGTGCTTGTAAAGCAAGATCTACATCGCAATGACTGGCCATTAGGACGCATAGTCGACAATGCATCTAGCAGTGATGGACATGTACGAAAAGCGAGAGTTGAAGTCATCGTAGGAGATTGCAAGAAGACTATATTAAGACCTATTAATGAACTATTACTATTAATTCCCATTGAAAATCAGTAGTGGGTATAGCGTATATAGTATGTAATCAACTAATAATCCATTGTATTATCTGTAACTTGCTAGTGGTTATCCATTCGAGGTAACATTTTTGTACTGAATGCATTTGTTAGATTGTAGTAACTCATTTTAGGCCTATATTTTAGATGTTCTCTATCTTGACATTATTTTTATTGTGATGGTGTGGCCATCACAGGGGGGAGTGTGCTGATCGCGATAGCTTTAATGGCGCTCTCTGTTGTGTTTTTAAGGAAATGCCAGCTTCGGTTGAGCTCGGCGCTGATATTTTGAATTGAAACAGAAGTATGGGAAATTGTTGCTCTCCTTTTTGCCAGATTTTAGCAGTTCTAATGTTGTTCCCAGTGTTATAATTATTGCCAGTTTTGAGTCTGGTAAGTTAGGAATTAAGTGATTGTAATATTTTAAGTTGTCAGTCATATATTAATGGGAGTTCCCAATTTTAATGTGTTGTTGTATTAATAGCTTACGATTCCTATTCTATGTAATGTTACAGCGAGTTATCGCTAGCATTTGACGCCGTTTGACATGGCAAATAATATGCTCCAATTATGATTTTTATTTGCTAATACTTAGACAATTACTGATCACCCTTTTCATGCACGATTTGATAATTATGATAGTCATAATGAATTTGTAATATTGTGTATTTGACCTAGATTTTAGTCTTAGTTTTTGGTTAAACATAGCACTTGCTTAAATTTGTCCTAGAATTTCCGACGTGTAATAAGAGATGCAGTATGTTGTGGTTTGTTTTTAGGTTTAAAGTTTCAGTAGCAACTACGGCACTACAAGCACTTGCATAGACGTTTTGAATCTTGGATTGGTACACTCTGTAAGTTTCACTATGTTGTGCTGTGTTTATAAGAATAATGTTATCCCATCGCTTACTTGATTGCCATTAGTTAAGCCCTTGCAGCTTATTGTGCATGTGTACCTTGAAAATTTATACTATTACCTATACTCATTTTTAATAATTGAAAGTGTCAGGTTGTTTCATGAACTAGTATTTAACAGTTCTTGTTATTATATGTTTCAGTTTTACCACTTTATTGGAAGAATAAATAAAGAAGTATCTCTACTCAGGAGCATTTATCTTTCATTTGTTTATCTGATTGGTGTGAGGGCGCCCTGGCACACCTGGTCCAATTACACTGTTGGTGGTTATGTCAACCATTCATTCAAGTTCCTTTTTGCAAAATCGGACGGGGAAAAACGCTTTATTAGAGATGTAAAAACGGTTAATACGGAATTTCCTAAGGATGATTTGTTTCACTCTCAGGTAGTTTGCAATTTCTTCGAAGTCAACGAATATAATATTAATTACTTCACCTCTACGCTTAATCTTTTGAGACCCATGCTCCGCTTAACGATCTTTTTATTAGAGACAAAAAGTACAAAACAAAAATGCAGGAAGTTTGAGCTTCACTGGAAAAAGACACCTTCAAGTATCGATCGTGAGGCCTATAATCTAATTAATGCCCTACCCAACCGTCTCCTACCGTACGTCTATAAATATAGATGTACATGCAAATCCACAAACTTTACATAATAATACTTACATATGCAATAAGAAATGCGCTTGAATTACTCTCGACGGGATGCTTGTAATCGAGTTAGCCATTAAATATCTTTAAAATAAAAAGAATTTAATTATTTTGTAGCAAGTGTTTGTTCTTAATTTTGCAATTATACACAACAAAATGGACTTACATGCTTGAGCTGTTTCCAATATTTCTGAAACTTCCTGTTGCTATTTCCTTAACACCTGCATTTCCTAAAAGTCTGTGGAAATAAATAAGAGCGATACAAATCAAGGAGGGTAACTAAGGTGGTGTTCCAGCTCTGCAGCTTCTGATTTGCTAAAGTAGCCATTTAATGATGAGACTCCTCCCTCATCCTTTGTTATTCTTTCTTATTTCATAAGGGACGATTTATCACAAAAACTGTTAACACAAGTGGAAGGTGGAAGCTCCTTACTAATTATTTTTTGTAATACTCTGGTTGTTTTCTTAATTTAATTACTATTTTTCTTTGTTAGTTTACTAAACCAGACAATACAGCAGGAACAGATAACTGATTTTATTACACTCTGATAGAAGAGAGCTCGTCTTGCCCAACAATAAACTTTTTTAGCTTTCTAAGAAAATAAAGACGTTGATTTGATTTGGAATAAACACATTGTGTGCTTATTCCAGTTTAATTTATCATCGATTGTGAAACCTAAGTATTTATGTTCTGATATTACACTTTCATTATCGACAATGAATTGATTCATATTTGTATTGGGTTTTCTAAAATCAAATTGAAACTTTTTATCTTATGTACTAACACATGCGGTTGAATGGTAATGCTAAACTAAAATCCAAATTAGAGTTCTAACGTAGGATTTAGCTTTGTATAAATGACCATAAATAGGGTATAAAAATGAAATTAGAGCATTATCAACACAATAGGCAAACTGGCATTTTTTAATTAATTTTTCTAAACACTTAATAGTGACTGAGGTTAAATCTATAGACTTGATTGAGTCATTGATATATTTAATAATCTATGTTTACGATAGCAAAACATTCCCCCTCAACTAATTATTATAATGATCAATTCAGTAGTTTTATTTTAGTAACACCTGCATTCTGTGAAAGACTGTGGGACAAATTTATAGCGATACCGACGGTGACAGGTTTCACTTACTGCAATAACGTCAAAGGAAAATTTCAGTGTGGACAAAAAATGTTCAATTTTATCAATATTTTTTAATAGACTTCTAACATTAAAATATATGAATAAAAAACTGTTAAGAGAGTTGTTCTTAATATTTTTTTCAATAAATTCATTAGGATGATAATAATTTGATGGATGGTGATTAGTACTTGAAAAGATTATTTTTTAGGTTGGGATCAATATTGAATGTATTCATTAGAATCATTACAAAAAGAAGAGAAGATGGAAACGGCTAATCAGTCCGAAACAAAAATTCCGGAAGGCAAAAAAAAAAACCAAAAAAAATATTACTTATTGAATTACAGTCATAGGCCCACCAGGCTAGACCTAGCCTAGGCCCTACTACTAATCAAAACAGAAAAAAAAAAATGGCGGCACTTGTAAATTAACAACTGCAACTGGGAATTTGAATTAGGTCTTGGCCTATAGGCTAGAGGGGCAAGGGAAGTTAAGACCACCTCATCCCCATCATTGAAGACTCTTGGGATACAAGTAAACAAGTAATGCGAGGATCCCGAAACCCGGTACTTCATAGGCTACTTGTTGTTTTATTTGCCGTACTAGGCCTCAGGCCCTAGCCTGGGTGGATTCTTTTTCTCACTGGACTTGATCGTCTCTGATTTTTAATAGTAGACACAGCAAAATCTCTCAGAGCTAGGCCGAGTTTGCATTGCAAGCCCAACGTCGTTTTGAATCCACATGAAGTGATCATCCACGAAGTGAGCACACGAATTCTTTTGACTTGTGTTCATCCGGCCCGTGAAAATTTGAATTGTAAAATTGACAAATTTAACTCAACAACGTCTTTTACTATCTTTAGGTAACGTAAAATATTTACTTCGTGTGCACTTATAACCCCCTACAACACAATTTACTGGCATATTGTGTAAAACTCGGGAAACTATGTAATATACTAACAGCCTAGGTAGAAGTTCGGGCTTTTCTTCCTCCGCTAGGCCACCGTCGCAGTGTTTGTTTTGATTTCGCGCTTTGATGAAGTTTGGCAAAGTCGGTCACCAATGGCGTCATTGAGTGACCTCTTTGTTTCTAAGGTCTTTCAAAATGGACACTGTAAACTCATTTTTTTCGTACAAAATCAATTTTATTCGTAATATATGACCAACACATGTGTTTATAATATATTTATAAATATAAACACGCTGTAGTTTATAAAAATTGTCAGAATAGGTGGCAGAGGCACTTTAAAATGCATGCACACATTGATACATACATCTATATTTTCATAAACCGTTCAAGCTTAGGCCTATATACCGACATATTACAATGCTACTTTTTTAAATAAGTATTCATCCACAGGCACAGGGCGTAGGAAAGTTTCTTTTCTATTCTTCCTTAACATTTTTCGTTATTTTATTTCGTAATTTATAACAGATTACTTACACACACAACATTAATCAAGTTTTTTTTTAAATAAAATTGTTTACGTTTATGGGATAAGTCTGTATACTTCTGTCTATAGTTAACATAATTCAATCTTTGTTCAATTTAAAGTCGGAGATATGTCCTGGTCTCGACAACCCTACAGTCACTCTCAGATATGCTTAACATAAATGAAATTTTTGAGTAGGGCAAGGATGTAGCCGGATTTATTTCGCACCATCTCAAATAAACAAACATATTTGTTATCATGTATTACCCGACATAGATACAATTAATCTCATATAATACTTTGATGATGTGTTTTAAAGTGTATTGATTATTTATGGTTCACATTTTTTATAATACAAAAAAATATAAACACTGTGCTAACTGAACGATGTTGTGCTTTTCTAGTGATTGCTTATTTTTTGTTTAGCACTTTCCTAATGTATTTATATTTATTATGTAATGTATGAATGATCTTAAGGTACGTTCACAATCATCAAAGTTTTCGCAAACTAAAATACATGATACATGATTACGTGAAGGGGTTAAATGAATCCATATTTGCAAATTGTGAAAATTATTTTATTCAACAAAGAAAAAAAAATTGTATCAGCATTTTGAAAACTGTACAAATTATTTCATCCCGTCCTCCCACCCCACCAGTGGTGGCTCTAGGATATATTTTCTGGGGGGCTAAGTTGTCCGACAGGGGGAGGGGGACTTGAGCTCGTAGGCTCGAGCAGGGAGAAGCAATTGAGAGGGGGTTCCCCCTCCAAAATGAGATTATTTTAAAGAATATCAACCTCTAGATGGCCGAAAATGGCACTCTCGGACATGTGTTGGCTTGGTGTGGACCTACTTTTTATGTTTTATGGTCTAACTGCCCGACAAGCTCTGTGCGGCGGGGGGTACGTGGGGGGCTTGACCTGTCGCATGTTAATGATAGGCTTAGGCCGTAATAATATTATTTTGTTACAATATACACAGTTGAAACCTAAAAGTAAGCGATGCATTTACCCCTGTATTTTAAGGCCTAGGTGTGTTCACTACTTCTATAATTAATGTTGGCATTCTGATTTTAAACATGATGGCGCACACTCTAACATCCTTTCAATTGTTCTATTTTTCAGAATAATGTTGTTATAAAAACTAAATTTACTGGCGGCTTGTTACAACAACTAGGCCCATCAATAATTTTGGTTAGGATCAATCCTTCATGAAATGTATTATTACAACAGTTTGTAATTTTTTTTTTTATAGAATTCTTAATATAAAGCCAAGTAATTATTATTATTATTACAATAATAATAATAATAATAATAATAATAATAATAATATTATTATTATTATTATTATTATTATTATTATTATTATTATTATTATTATTATTATTATTATTAACACCCATCAATATTTTTTCCAAACTGGTTAGGATCAATAAGTATTTATGATCACATACTACGCTATATACGACGTATCTATTTTACACTAAAAAATAAAGGGCTAAAGCTGCTGGGGCCAATGCAGGATTTGGTAGTAGGGGTGCGTGAGTCGACACCAAACCTCAGCCCCACCATAGTTGGGGCTGAGGTGCAAAAATGGTGATACATAGACCTCTAGGTTCCCGGAAATTTCACTCTCGTACTTAAAAAATATTACTGGTAATTCATATCAACAATAAAATCAAATATTTTTCTTAATATACTTTAGAAGGTGTGATCGCAGCAACTGCACCCCACTCCACCTGCTTCCAACCTAGTGCAATACTGTACTGTATTAGTTTTCTCCCTGTATGAATGTATTTCAATATACAGTATCATGTACGAAACTACAGTACTATGACAAAACATGCCGCTATCCAGTTATAAATACAAGTGAAAATTTGGTATTGATAAATATATATTTTAATTTAATAATAAGAAAGCACCAATATCACTTAACCGAAGTAAAAATCAAAGGCGCTGAGCATGTTCAGATGTTAAAAATGTGGGTTTTGAGTTTGGTCTTAAATATAGCAACTGAAGTTGAGTCGGTAATATGTTTTAAGAGGGAGTTCCAAAGTGTGGCAGCTGAAAGTAAAAATGATCTGTGGCCGTAGGATTTGGTGTTAACTCTTGGAACAATGAGCAAATTAAGGTCAGAAGAACGGAGGGAGGATAAGGAGACATATTTAGGAAGGAGTTCAAGTAGGAAAGTGGGCTGTTGGAATCGTAGTGCTTTAAAAGTTAGTAGCTGAATGTTATCCTTATTTGTGAATTAATTGAAAGCCAGTGCAAATTATAGATGATGGGAGATATGTGCGATCGTCTATTGGTAAGTGTTATAATACGTACAGCGTTGTAACCTGTTTAAGTGACAGAGGCACTGATTAAAGTGGCAGTAGTGTCCATAGAGAGATATATCCTGATGTTGGCAATATTGCACAGGTGGAAGTTAACTGTTTTAGTGATATGACTAATATGATTGTTTAAAGAAAGAGAATCGTCAAAGGTAACACCAAGATTTCTAACAGATGTTAAAGGATAAAAATGCAAGAATTGAAATATAAAGAAAGGAAGTTAATTTTAGAGCAAATGTGCTTAGTGCAGAATACCACCTATTCTGTCCAACGCATACCAGCCGTTTAGGAGAGTGTGCGAACTTGCCCGATTGATGGTTCTTGCCACGCGAGGCCTATGATGCTACTAGGCCTTGTTTGGCGAATGGATTATTTATTATACATAGATATGGCGCAACTGGGCGAGGGTTTATAATCTCAGATTATCTTTTTGTTATTGTTATTGCTATTGCTTTTGTTACTATTATACTTATGAATATAGCATTTTTAATTAATTATATTATTAATAATAACTATTAATAATTATAAAAATAGCAATAACATAATATGTAAGTATAACACAGAAATTGTTTTCGCAAGTATGATATATAACACGTTTGTTAATAATCATAATCATAATAGTCACCATAATTAACTTAATCATCTTAATCATAATTCTACTCATATAATTTATATGCAGTTACAATACAATACAATATTTATTGGATAACACTTTTATAACAGTGGCACACGTTAGACAAATTCTAACGGTGCATCCAGAAAAGAACAAAGCAGTAGAAATTTAAAAAAAATAAATTCTTAATTATGAGAGATTTACAGATAACTCAAATAACATTATTGCCCACCCACCAATCAAATTAAACACTTAAAATAAACTACAAACAAAACTAGAATGACTGGTTTGAAAAGTCGTGCAAAGCAAACCATGACGCTAACCCACCCCGCAACGCCCCGAACCGACGTCACCAGGCCACGCCAGGTAACGCATCCAGCCGAATGCTAGCCGTCCTCCCTAGACAGCCCCACCACCCAACGATGGTCCGACGTCATCGGTACACTTTCAACGAATTTTCAGTCAGTATACAGAACATAAATAGAAACCAAATGAAATAATTTGAACATTTAAGAATATAAAAACAAAATTAATTTAATTCAATTAGAATTAAAAGAAAAGCGTTTAGAACATTAAAAAAAATCGAGAAAAAAAGAAAATAGTAAAACTAAACTTACATATCACAGGGGGAAGAACCATTCAGTAAAAACACGTCCTCCTTAATTTGGTTAGCCTCGTTGCCTCTAAAATCGCTTCAATAAATCAATACATAGTTAATATAATAATCAAAAATATACAGAAACCGGAAATATATTCACTATATCGTTATCACAACCATTTAACCAGGAGCGGATCCAGAATTTTTCAAACGGGAGGGCACAATAGTGTTAGAATATGTGAGTAATACAGAGCACTACACTGACATTGACATTTTTAAAATTTAGTGTCAAAGCGGGCAGCGATTTTTTTTTCCGTACGAAACATTTGCATGAAACT
>NW_022703742.1:106516-110153 GCF_011630105.1 Anneissia japonica | reverse complement strand
ATACATCTGTTTGTAAAAATCTTTATAGGGCTACAAAATTTTGTCAATTAATCTGGAATAATATTTGAAAATAATAAACACCTACGAGTTAAACACTAAGTGTTCAGTTTTAAACATTGCATCCGTTTAAATCTGATACATAGTGTTTATATTTTAAACACACCGTAACAATTGTAAACGCGTCAAGCGTCACAATTTTTTACAGTGCAGGAGTAGGACTATAGCTTTAGTCCTACTCCTTTTCCGAAATTTGCACCTTTAACCCATTCTAATCTAAGTTTTCAAGAAAACCTGCAATAATCATGTTGTCCTGCTATTCTCAATCGGCCGATGGCCAACAAGCTAACCACCACCATTAATTTCATCTGCTATTCTGCTGTTATGTAATACTGTACTAACAAGCCATGCTCTCTGTACGATTATCTTTTCAGCCGCACCACCATTCGTAATTTGCGGTTTCCTGATGTCCTTATATAATCGTTTTTCATTCAAAGTGTGCCACTTGAATTTAAAAAGTTCTCATAAGAACCCCAAGATTTTCATCTATTTCCATAAGCGCCCCTCAATTTCTACTCTGTTTTCATAAGCGCCCCGTTTGAATAAGCGTCCCTCAAAAAGTGCAAAAAATATTTTAAGCGCCCGGGCGCTTATTCGCGCGAGTACGGTACTTGCGCTGTATCTTGCGCTAATTATACAAAAGTGTCGCACGAATCGCAGAATTAATAGTTGAACGTAATAAAGTACAAAGCAGATGTTATAATGGCCCTTTCTCAGAGTATTCTTTGAAATAATGTAATTACTAACTGAGCATTATCTGTTGAGGATTCCAAGCTAGTTAATTACATAGCTCAATGCACATAATGCATTTTCTTGGAGTATTTGTAGTGAAATCTTCAGATAATACAGAATTTTAAAATAAAATTTCATATTTCGACATATTTTTGTGATAGATTAGACATTAGCAGTTTTGAAAAAAAAAATGTTCTTAAAGCATTTTTTGATAGGAGGGCAGTATTGTGCTGTGCACTGTATTATACTGTTTTTTTTTTACTCTCATTGCTTTGTCGACGACAATTATCTGACAAGGCGGTCCAGTTTGGGGTCTGGAGCATTCCATAGGAGTTGGTATTCGCCCCCCTAGTAAACCCTATTCAAACAAGTTGCTATTGCAAACACTATTTCAAACTTGTGTAAAATACCCTTCAGTTCGTCTGAAGCTGCATTCACACCAAATCCAAATTTTTAGATCGGAAGTCTAGTTCGGATCCGATGTGAATGCTTAATTTAGAGACCCCCTAATTTCGTAACCATTTTTTGAAGAACCAAATAATATTGGCCGCTAAGTACTAGATACATATTTCGTAGTACCAGAATTAAAGTTTATGTACCAGATAATTAAGTCGTTCGTACGTACGATAATATCATGCGTACGCAATAATAAGTATTATGTACGTACAATTTTAAGTCGTAATTGAAAGTTTTACATATGAGCACTATGCTCCCGTATGAGCGCTTGAATTTTATAATTGTTTTTTTACAGTAGCATATTATCAGTGAATGTCGGGTGAAGAATAATATTAACATTAAAGAAAGCTTGAATTAAGAAAATGCAGCCCCTGGTTTTACCATACCATTATGATATTCACAACAGACGATCATTGATATTGTTAGGATTTGATTAGACTAAAATGATTAGATTAAAATGCAATAAAATACACTTACAGAAACGATAATTTACTTAACCTTGCAAATGTGTTAGGCTGGATCTCCTCAATTTTGCAATTCCTCATGTTTCTGTGTGATGTATAGAAGATAATCAATTAAATAGGAAATAGGAAAACCTAGGTGATATACTTAACTGTAATGTCTTGAAGCCTTACAAACCACAACCATACCTTATAGTTAAGGCAGAAATTATAGAGGGCATTATCTTAGGTTAGTTAGGTGAACTAGTAACACGAAACGCATGTCTTACCTCATGCAAAAGTAGTGGTGTATCAAGTACGTGCTTATGCGTAAATGAAATCTCGGTGTAGTCCCCAATGCTAGGCCTTGGTAGTCAAGGCAGTGTGAACAATAATGGACTACTGTAATGTAATAATATCCCTATTAACCTATACACGTCTTATATTATCCCACTACTCAAATAACCATATTCAACGCTACTTTTTTCACAATCAAAGGCCATGCTGAGTACGTAAAATGTGTCTGCATAGGGTAATTACAATACTGTCGATTAATTTTCACTGTATCTACCACACGGTCTATACCAAGAGATTCTAGCCTACTGTACGCCGTAGATTTCATATAATGTCATCCTCAAGCAGCTCGAACACTGCTTTCGCAATTGTGAAAGGAAATCAGCATGCATATTCATGTTTATCATATCACCCAACTAACCTTAAATAGCGCTCTCTATAATTTCTGCCTTTACTGTATGTAACGGTAAAAAAATAATGCTAGCCGTTTATGGTCAGTATATAGGCCTATATAAAGTAGAAAATAATAATAACAATGCTCGAAAATATGATTTATATATACATATGAGTATGTATGTAAACAAATAAATAAATAATAAGTGCTCGAATAAAAACGTGTTGTAATAATCGTATCAAGCATAGATCATTAACGAAATGTTCCTTTAATTCAGTTGTAGTGGTACTGTGGTTAAGCTAAAAGAGCTTGTAGGTAGTTATTTATAATCGATTATTGTCAGGTTTTAAGTACACTGAATAAAAGCCAAAGGAGCCATTAGCGATATTTCCTGAAATCTAAATTCGTTAACGTTGATAAAGGTAGCAGCAGCTATCAAAATGTCCGTTGATTTTGATATACTGTATTTAATAAATTTGTGTATTACAAGTCAACCTTCAATTATTGTACATCGCTTTTTCAATGTTTCTACATTAAATATAGGCAAGATGTGTATAAGAGACAGGCGCTGTATCTTGCGCTAATTATACAAAAGTGTCGCACGAATCGCAGAATTAATAGTTGAACGTAATAAAGTACAAAGCAGATGTTATAATGGCCCTTTCTCAGAGTATTCTTTGAAATAATGTAATTACTAACTGAGCATTATCTGTTGAGGATTCCAAGCTAGTTAATTACATAGCTCAATGCACATAATGCATTTTCTTGGAGTATTTGTAGTGAAATCTTCAGATAATACAGAATTTTAAAATAAAATTTCATATTTCGACATATTTTTGTGATAGATTAGACATTAGCAGTTTTGAAAAAAAAAATGTTCTTAAAGCATTTTTTGATAGGAGGGCAGTATTGTGCTGTGCACTGTATTATACCTGTCTCTTATACACATCTAGATGTGTATAAGAGACAGATGTATACCATTCATAACATTATTACATTATAAAGAAAATAAAATTCCACTTACTTATATAATTCTGTAAATTTTTGAAGTAGAATTACCAAACAGAACTCAGGTGGTTGTAGATAGAAAAAAATTGGCGGCAACATCCTCAACCTCCTCATTTTCGTTGGCAACCGGCCAGCAGTGACGTCAATAGTCGCGCGCCTTATTTCGGAATACTTTATCAGCTCTCCCATTGGTCAATGTGACTTGCCACTCGGGAGAAAGTGGAAAACATCTAAACAGCATGACATGTTTAGATGT
>NW_022703742.1:100280-103493 GCF_011630105.1 Anneissia japonica | reverse complement strand
GGGGAGGGGGATGTGGGTGTGCGTATATGTATCATTCATATATATACAAATATATGTATATATATATATATATTTTTATATATCTAAAAAAAAAGAAATTTGGATACTTACAAATGCGAGAGTAGCGTCGAGTCTGTAAATGTTGTGTTCTTAATGGCATTTACTTTGTTGTTTTCCAAATCCCTAAATTCACATTGAACGTTTTACAAACATAAAATATAATAAAACATAAACTATAATGCCCTGTCCGAGCTATCAATTTTATTTTACAAAAACATATCTCATGCAAAAATATGGTAACAACGACATCACATCATGATTTGAACATATATATTGGCATACAACAGTTTTTTGGCAAAGAAAATTGGATAGTCTGGACGGAACATAAAAGTGATTCTTTTCTAATGGCCTTTCCTTGGCCTCAATCAAGTGTGGTTCGCCGACGGTGATTTTCCGTCGACTTATGATATTCTAATAAAGATGAAGGACACAGATTAACTTGTGTAAAAATTATGTTGTTTGTCCTACGCATGAAGAAAAAGTTGTTTAAGGAGCCTTGTGACTTCTTTATTTCAAAACTTACCAAAGCAACGTACAAAATACAGGTAGGCCTACTGTAGATATGAAACAGTAGTTCACGTCCGATCAAGGTGGGGTCGCTAATAGATCTCTCCTAATTTTTTTCTACCCAAATACTTTTAAAAAATTTCCTAATTTACATATAAGGCGAGAACCAATCAGCATTTAGTATGATAACTTTGGGAAGAAATCTAATTAACATATCCGGCAGGAGCTACTCAGCGTTAAGAATGATAACATATAAGGCAAAAATTTCCAATCAGCATTAGTCGGGTTAATCCATTTAATAAAATGGCAAAATTAAGCAAAACTGACTGTACCAATTTAGTTATATTACCCCCTCGCATATAATACAAGAAAAGTAGTTATGGAATTGCAATATGATAATGATCTGTGCAAAGGGCCTAATATGCCTCGGCAATTATAATACCATTAGATTTAAACAATAACGCTGAACGCCTATCCAGAGGGTCTAGTATGCCCCATAAATAAGTTAAAAACAATGTAATATGGCGTACACACTGAGGGTCTACTACACCTTTGTAATTTATTTCTGTTTACGTTAGCGAATAATCAAATACTAAACTTGAAGTTATCGGTGCATTGATTAGTTCCCTCTTCATGAAGTGGGTGCATCACTGGTGGTATTGACGCTGCTCTTGACAGGGCCGACAGGGACCATGCTGGTCACAGGTAAGTTCTGTTGTTAACATCATTGAACTTGGCTACTTGTTCCACATACTTGATTCCTCTGAATGTTATGCTATTTCAGTATAGCCCAGGTTAATCAATAATATCTGGTGCTGGTCTTTTCGAAACATATTACGAAGGCAAGCCCCTAATTTTCACTTTCTCCACAATTACTGTACTCTCTATTGTACATCCCAAGAGAAAACGGCAAAAACAGCCTCTCATAGTCGGCCATGATGTACCACTATGTTCCACTCGTAGCTTGCATCACTCGTACGGGTGGATATCCCAGGTGCGAAATCTCAACTGGCTTCCAATAGCTAGTCATCCTTAAAGGGTACCGCTATGATGCCCTCGTACTAAATCTACTCCACGTCTACCAATTTCCTTTTAACTGACGTAGACACACTCATAAACAGTCAACTCAGCCTGCGGCTGAACACTGTTTATCAGTGTAGTCAATAAACATCAACGTACAATTAATTGAATTATTTTAATGTCCAAATCTATTAGTGTGTCCCGGGCCATGTGGTTCCCTAGAAATCTCTGAGCTTATCCCAGGCTTGAGAGAACACTATCAAACCTCCTCTCGTACGTTCTTGTAGCCCGGATCATACATAAAATTCTATCTTCCTCATCTGGTACACCTCTAACGGCTCGGTTCTACAACAGGTACTGCACGTATCATTGGTAACCAGGTAACCCCAACAAATTGTTTAATAAAATTGAGCGAGCAAACTAAGACCTCCAAGCCTCTCCTTCCTATCTCTAAGCCTATAGGAAGCTTTTTCGTGTTTCGTACCAAACATACGCCGGGCGAGCCCCCACCTACCTAAGGTTATCTTTCCTTGGCTGGTTCATCATCGATGACCGACTCCGCTCAAGGCAAGGAGCCATAACTGTTGGTATCCGACCAATTGGTCGAAGTCCAGTTTGCTAAACCCGGATTGCAGAATTAGGCCACTTTGCCGAAACCCAGTTTGCCGAATCCAGTTCAACAAAAACATGACATACAGTTAGCCGAAACCCGGTTTGCCGAACCCAGTTTGCCGATTTTTTTCGTCACCGTCGTGCAAAAGCGCAGTACACTACTATTTCGAACTAAAAGTAATAACGACAATTATGTAGTCGAAGCCGAATGTCACATCTCAAACTTAACAACCACAAACAAATTAATTAGTTAAAGACCATCAAAAGGGCTTCCTTGTTGCTCACCACTTGAATTTACCGAGCCATACTATCAGTGATTTTTGCGTTTTAATCTTAGGCACTGATTTCAAATAGGCTAAAAGATGTGCTGAGATCCGTTGACTCCTCTGTCTTAAATCTAATGTTAATGGTTTAAACAAAGATTTAAATAAATCATGATAGCTGTTAACACCAGTTGGAACTGGGACCAATTGAAACTTGTTTAAATTGGGACCAGTTGGAACTGGTTCCAATTGAAGACCAATTGAAACACAACACCCAACTGAATCCAGTTCCAAATGGAATTTAAAACCAGTTGGAGTTGGGACCATGGCCAGTTGGAACTGGGACCAGTTGAAGGCCAGTTGAAAGAGTTCAAAACACAACACAAACTGGTTCCAGTTCCAACTGGTAAAACTGAAATTTTTACCTGGGATCATAATAGGTTCTATTGGTAGTGTACATAGAAGGGTCATTCCTGGACGAAGGCTTCTTGGATTCACACCTAGGCAAAGCATGATGTTGGCTCAGTATTTTAGCATAAGTTCAGCCATTGGGTAGAATTTTGATGGCGTTAAAAATGTAAAAATTCCTTGATTGTGCATAATGACATTTATCAATACTAAGTGAATTCCTTCAAATATTGTATGGTTATTGAATTAACCGATATTGCGATCAATACCGTGAGTCGAGTTTCAATAAAAGTAAAAGATATGTATGTATGGGTGTATGTGTGTGTATATGTGCAGGCCCGTA
>NW_022703742.1:78461-100231 GCF_011630105.1 Anneissia japonica | reverse complement strand
TTAAGTTCCAATGGAAATATATATAATTAGGGCAAGGAAAAATGTTATTATATTTGCAAGTTACAGAATCATTTATGTAAATATACTTGCACAGTATTATATTGAAAAAAAAAACCTAGACATATAATGCTACAAATGTACATGTTTAAGAACCAGTTTATGTAAAAAAAACTTAGCACAGTGAAAATAAACAATAATTTAAGAGCTGTCTTGGTTTAAATGAGATATATTGAAAAAAAATAATAAATATATTATCATGAATAATGTCAGTTAATTCTGACGAAACGTGAAAACATTACCAAGTATATTTCCTTGCTAGCCTAGGCCCTGGCCTATGCTAGCTCGATTACAAAATAAATAATAAAATCGTTCGCAAATAATAGGCCTCATAGGCTACGACCCTACCCTACCTAGAAACGCTAGACCTAGGGAGCTTGGCCTAGCCCGAAAAAGTACACCGGTCCCGCCGCCAGGCAGTACCATGAGCATGTGGTGAAAACAAGTGTGAATTTTCTAACTTCTGAAATTTCGTGATTTCTTCGTTGCTGGCCTTGAAGCAAAAAAATCGCTTATCCTTTCTCGGCGCTTCATCCTCCTAGGCTATTTTTGGCGTGTCGCATGTCCTCGATGATCCCAGACAAAAGGAAAATGTCGAGCGCCCAAACTTTTGTGATGACGTCGTGTCAAAGTAAATAAACTCCGGAGCACGCGATTGGTCAAATAGCCTAGGCAACAAACCTCTCATTAATATTCATTTTGAAGTCTTGCTGGTTACCTCATTCAGCTGGCTGCAGCTTTGTTTTGTAAATAAATTTCACTATTTTGGAAACGGGGATCGTTTTCCGGTTAAGGGGTTCGCTGGCAAAAGGGGGGTTCGCTGAAAAAGGGGGGTTCGCCCGAACCCATAAAAACCCCCCTGGCTACGGGCCTGATGTGTGTATGCATATGTGTATGGGTGTGTGTGTATGTATGTACATATTATTCAGTAAAATAGAATAATATTAACAGTGCTCAAATAAATTCTGCATATTCTATGACAATAAAACTTTTACTTTTACAATTAACTTAAATAAAGCAATAAATATATTATATGAAAACGAATATTTTTTTTGAAAAACTTACACTCCAATAAGCACAATTAAGTCTTTAAAAGCACCATCAATAGATTGGATATTGTTGTTTTTAGCAGATCTGCAAGACAAAAATTAAGATATACATATAAAATATTCATTATATTTTTCTCATACATTAGACATGTTATGAAATTCCATAACCTCATTATTCCTCCTGCTAAATTGAATTTTAAAACTGATTGATCCAGTAGACTATAAGTATAAATCAATCAGTAGGAAAAATTTAGTCCATGAATGTCTAAATAACAATAAAAGACATTGAACAGAAGTGTGAATTTTCGTCTTGTGCGACCAAATATTTTAGCTTGTGTCAATATACAATGGGATAGCAAAGGAGGTTAAGTTTAATACAATAATAAGTCTAAAATTTGTATCTATCCAAATGTGTTTTTAGTTTTAGATTTATGGATTTATGAAGCTTTAATAAGGTATCAAGACGAGTTTTGACATCATATTTGAGAAGTACCCTATAGCCTAAGTTAGAGTATGTGTGAGTATGATAGGAAATTATAATAAATATATTTTTTCTATTTATGATGCAATTTTATAGAAACAAAAACACAATACATACATGAATCGGATGCTCTTTGGAAACCTAGGTAAAGTACTCAGCTTGTTAAAGTTCAGAAATCTGTTAATATGAACACATTTCATAATAAATATAACATAATTACTATAAGCTGTTTCACATATGTCCTAATGAGGTTTGATTCAGGTAATATTATCGCATCAGTGAACTTTATGCTAAACTTATTTTAAAAGGAAAAACAATATTAGACGGATGTTGAATTTATTATCGAAACAACCATTATTAATTGATAACGAAATTCTTTTGTTGGTGTTAAAACTCCTTAGTTGGACACTCCAGAATGAAGCTTTCAAAAGAACAGTGAAAGACCATTCATAAGAATGTATGGCATTTCCGCATGTGACGTCACAACTCCGTGTACAAGAGTGTCTCAAAACACTTGTTATTTTTATCTAGACCTAACAAATGCAGATTAAAAGTGGGTCAACTTACATATGCTTTAAGTGGGCCAGTCGTTGCAACGTATCATCGTCTATCTTCGTTAGATTGTTTTTCTCAGCATAACTTTAGACAAAACCAATAATAGTTAAATGTTAATTCAGAATGATTAAAGGTTAATTTTAATGCTGACGGATGGAGGAACGGTTTATGGCATGTGAGACTATTGCAAGCAGTAGTTTCCTGTGTTCTTATGTATAATACCTCAGAAGCAACACAGAAAATTAGTAGGCCTACGATAAGCGCAGGCTACAGGTCATGTACCGTCAACGAATGTAAACCGTCTGAACCTGTAATATAATATTTGAAAATTGAGGATCACAATATCGGTTCATAGATTAACAGTTTTCGCCTTTAGCTCTTTTTTTACTGATCGTAGTCCAGGTGAGATATGTTCGTGAGTCGAGATAAGCTCCGAAAAAAATAGCAAAAAATAACAGCCTAAAGGTGCATCCACATTGAATCCGAATTTTGACGTTAGGATTTATTATTTATTATTTATGAATATTCGGTATACAGTTATCTAACCATACACTCGTACTTAATAGTGTCTAATAGAAAGTAATCAATGGGTAGCAAGGATTTTCAAATATTGTGCGACAGTTTAAGGGTGGACCTAATCCAAGACTGAACCCATTTCGGACTAACTTTAATGTTTAATATTGACTGTTGTTTACCAAGCTCTTATACTTTATTAATTATTAGTAGCAGTGACAGGGAGGGGTGGGAGAAGGAGGTAGTTTACCGAAAAGGCACAGCTTTCTCCCCACCCCCACCACCACCCACCCACCAAAATGCGACTCCCTACAAAACTATTTTTCTTGTTTTAATTTTTTTATAACTGCTATAATTACGTGCTAAACCCTCTCAGGTCAGGTCAATGTGAAATGGCCACCCTAAAAAAGTCTTCGCCTTAGTCCTCCATGGACTAAAATGTAAAGCTTTGGCAACTGGATGTCTAGAAATGTCTTTTGAAATGGTTCTAAAAGGTCCTAATTTAATTATTTATTGCATAAATAAGAGGGATGAATATGCATTAAGAATGTCAACATCCACCTCAGTCCCACCATTTTCAGTCTTTAAATGGTTTTCAAGGCTTTAAAATTTAAATATAATATATCAGATAATTAATTCCAAAAGATAGAAGGAAGGATGAGCATCACAAAGCCTACGACTGAAAAAAGAAACATTTTTCAAAGGGCCTAAATTTGATAGGTGTTCAAATTTAAATAGTTAAATTAAATATGAGAGGAGGAGCAAGTACTAATACCAATTTTTTAACTGTTTTACACATAGTCTAACTAATGAGAGCTCATATTTTAAAATATTGACCCATCACATGCAAATAAACTGAATAATGTGGATCATTCTTTTTTTTTAATTGGGACGCATTTTACACTTAAAATCTAACTGAAGTGGACCCACCTTGTAAAACGTGGATATATTTATTGCATAAAAACTTAATAGTTTGGGCCATTAAAAAATTTGACCTACAGAATTTTTATGCATAAAATTTACCTAATGTGGAACTATCTTTTAAAATGTGAACCCATTTCATGCGTTAGGCCTATAAACCGAATAATGTGGACCATGGTTCACCGAGAACCATCGTAAGATCCTAACATCTAGATAATGTGGACCTATCTTTTTAAAAGTAGATTATTTAAAAAAATATGTTATGCATGAAATTTAGACCTCTTTTATGCATAAACTGTAATTTTATGTGGACCCATTTTTAAAGCGTGAACCCATTTCATATGTAAAAACTAAAACTTGTGGACCCATATTAACAATTTGGACCCTTTTTATGTGTAAAATGGAACTGGATGTGGTCTGCAGTTTCAACCTAGATTGTACTGTTGTGATATGGACACATTTTTAAAAGTGACACCAATTTCATGCGTGAAAAAATATTTTAAAAAAAAATATGAGCCCTTTTTAAAAATCTAGACCTCTTTTATGCGTAAAATGTAACTAATGTCGATCCATTTTTTTAAAAAGTGGACCAATTTTTGAAAACGCATGAAAGCTTGAAAGCATATGTACCCATTGTACCTGCAATGTTTACCAAATGTGGAGCCATTTTAAAATAATTTGGGCTTATCTCATTTTTTATGCGTATAAATTAAGTTTATTTAGTCTGGACCCATTTTATATTTAAACTTGCAATGTGTAAAGTAAAGTGTTTTTTTTTTCTTTGAAAAAAAATGAAGGAAAAATAAGCGGAACGGTCCCAACTGTCACAATAGGTGGCTACGTTATTAGGCGTCACGACGTGAGGGAAGGGTATTTAAGCGTGTTGAAATGTTGATGGTTCTTGTTGTCTTCCATAGACCGTTGTTTGGCGAGGTGACCCAAGACCGCAGAAGGGCTGTAAACTCGTTCTCTATCAAAAATGTGTTTTTAATGTTAATGAATAGAGCACATCATTAGCTTTATAATGAGGGTCAGTAACTTTAATCGGACAATAATAACTGAAGTTATGCTTTTTTAAATTCTAATTATTCTGCCTAAGTTTTGAGAAAAGGGACTTTAAAAGTACAAGTCAAAATTGAAAGAAGTCACAGCAACAGTCAAAGAAAACCTTAGCAACAATACAGTTCCCATTGAGCTATTGTGATGAACTTTTCAATGGTTGCTAAAATCGATACCCCCGGGGGTTAATTAGTGATATTCCGGGGAATTGGTTATACTTTTATGAAGCTGAAGCATCCACTTACTAAGTATGGTACCTCACTGTTCTAATGAATTTAGTAGGCATAAGAAGTGTTTCATTCATCAAGCCTTGATAGATAATGTGTTGTAAGGTTTGTGGATAAAAAAGGGACGGGGAGTTATACATTTTAACAAATTTAAAAAATACAAAATTGTCATTATTATGCATATTATTTACAAGTAAAAATTATTATTATTTCTATTGTTGCAAGCAACATTGTAGGCATGAGGGAGGGGGTGGGGATGTTGTAAAGAGTGGGAGGAATATTTTATACATTTTGGGGGTGGGGAAGATGGTGGTTGAGAAGGGATTTTTTGCTATGTCTTAAAAACATTAAAGTCATTGATAAAATAAAATTATCAATTTCTAAATGTCATTATATGTATGAAACATAAATCAGGATTTTTACACTAGGCCAGGCATCAAGGCCCTATAGCCCAACAAGATTTCCAATTCAATAATGAGGCCTCCCTGCTAGGTCTACTGTATGGTGTTCTTTCGCACCTTCTCCGACGCGAAGGAAAAAGCCTCTCAACAAGCTGTTTAACCAAGACAATAATTCCTCCATTCTATCATTGATGTACCTGTAGATCAAATACACTTTATCTAAATATAAACATTTAGCGCTGTTTAGGTGTCGGCAACTTAATTCAATGTCTAGGCCTCAGAGTACACATTCATGACAGGTTGTTGCATGCATGCTTTCTTCCTACAACCGATTCCCGGAAGTAAACAAACCCCAATCAACCAATCGGAACAAAATATACTAAACACGATTGGCTACGAGCGATCACATAAATTATTTTTTTGCATAACGTTCCTGATTTTCAACAGTTCACACTCAATGATACCGTTCTTGAATATGTTAGCAACATGAAGTTGCTAGGGGTTGTAATTCAGGAAAACATGGAGTGGGATATGCATATCACAGAAATGGTCTCTAAAGCATCTTGTAGGATGTTTACTCTCTTTGTGATGAAGGGTTTCGAGGCATCAGGGTTAACTTAATTAGTATTTTCACTTGTTATATAAGACCTATACTGGAGTAGGCATGCCCAGTGTGGCATAGTTGAATTACTAAGGAATTAGCAAACAAAATTAAACTGGTCCAAATGAGGGCACTACGCAATATCTTTGGAAATAATTATATATATTACAATTTAGCTTTAGAGGATTTTGCAATTTCCAGACGGCTTCACGGCCCTCCGAATATGTTTCGCGGCCCAAATTTGGGCAGCGGACCATAGTTTGCGGAACGTCGGAATAAACCATCTAGCCAGTCACGTAAATCACCTGCAAGCGTTTGAATTTCCTGCCGCAAAAGCCTATCTCCGTGACGGGTTTCTCGGGAGAGTGCATCTGTTGCAGGGCATCGGCATATGTCTGTTCAAACGGTAATTTCGTAGTATTTTTAGTAGAAAGAGCAGTTCATTTTAGTTGTTCAAAAATTATATTATGGCAAACAAACAAGTTTCAGGCAAGTAGGTACAGATAAATAATGAAATTATAGTGCTAAAACGTTTGACGGAGTGAACGATTTCACGTTTTTCACTCCTTACTTAGAAGCGTTAACGCTTCCACAAGTAAATTTGTATAATACGCCCGAATAAACAGCAACGGGATTGGGATCCTTAACCGAAGACAGATATTGACTTTTGAATGATGTAAAAATTAACCTAATTTTTAACCAGTACAAATTGTTTAGTTAACGAAGTAATTTTTTAACTAACTATCTTGCTAAATGGTCTAATATACGGTAACTTGAAATAGCGAATGTTTGGTTTTGGCTTAATATTTGATATATTCTGTTGGATGGGGAAACAAGATATTTTTAAATAACTTTGCATATCAAGTTAGGAGGATACATAATTTGTCTTAATATGGAAACCACCAATGATCTAATGTCGATATGAAACCTAGGCCAGCTGCTGTTGATTTTGTATGTTTTATCAACCGATGTACCGACAAGGGCTATCTTATAAGAAATCGAACAAAAACTGTAGAAAAAGTGGTATTTACAGATGTATGTATGCCTACATAGTTATTATTTTCAGATTTTAAAAAACGTAAATAGGCAAACTTAAGCGTATTAAAAAAAGGCATGAATAAAGATGAAGAAAAGACCAAATGGGAGGTGGAGCATTCATGTTTATGGAACAGGTAAGCAAATAAATTAGAATGACAAAGTTACATTTACATGCTGTAATTGTCTATTAAGGGAGGGCTGCTCCCACTGTATATGCACTGCTTCTTTGATTTTCCGTTGTTAATGTGTATTAGCAGAACATATTTTAAAGCAGCCCTGGTTGCAAACGTCCTTAATTTTATGAGAACTATTTAACTTAAATTTTTGCAACATACGTACACCCATCACATCGATATCTATTAACCTAACAAGTTTTGAAACTGACTATGTACAATATTGGTAAGTTAAACTGGTCAATGCTTACAGGTATGAAGTATTTATTGGAATTCCGGACGGTAAAGTACGGAGTCCAAGTCCCGTACAATCAACAGTCCAAGTCCCGTCAACATTCGTCCGGCAGCTACAAACAGCAACCGAATTATCGTTTCCACATGCCGACTGGGCTGAAACTTCGCAGACAATTTGTAGTATCACAGTTGCCCAAAGTAAAATAGTCATTTCAGTCGTTTACGGCACTGCCATTCAAACTATGAGATGACAAGATATTTTACAGGGTCGCATGCATGGACAGTACCAGCATGGATAGTATATGACGTCATGTTTTTGCATCGGTGGGATTTTTGTCGGTGACAAGAAAGAAGCTTAGTCTTGCATTATTTGTTTAAGTGTAGCTGTGTGCAAACAGCTATCGCTTCCTGTTTTGGAAATAATTGAAATGACGCAAAAATAAAAAACAAACAAACAAAAACAAACAAACAAAAAACACGTCTGTTTGATCACCTATACGTGATGAATACTTCAAAACAAAATCAAATTGAATCTGTTTTTATATCTGTACTTTCATATATAAATTAATTTATAGTGGATTGTTGGGACGGTGTTAATGGGGAAACCATTGTCTACCATGGACACACCTTAACGTCAACGACTTCTTTCAAATCAGTAATTGAATCAATCAACCAGCATGCGTTTGAAACCTCAGAGTAAGCCAATAACTATTTATTAAGTAATCCTTTGGCATGTTAAAATATAAACATCCTCTGTGTTTAATCCATATGATTGACTGAGATGCACTCTATTTACCCTGGTATATTGTTATTTAATTCGCCCCTAGGCCTACTAACTATTAGTTGCATAGAAACCAACCAACCAACCAACTGTGATTTGACATCGGTCAAAAGTTATTTATTTTTGCATTCGGATCATTTTCTGTAAAATTATCTGATTCGTTTGCGAACATTTCGCAGCGAAAAATAACAAGATGGCTGTTTTACAATAATTCATAGGATAATAAGTGCAGCGGAAGCACGGTCTAATTAAACAAAATTTGCTTAATTAGTTTCATATGAAACGTACATAAATGTCGAATTAAACAAATCACTCCAATGTCTATTGTAATTCAGATAATGCACTACTTCATCAAAGTCGGATGAAACTTTATTGTGTTTGTCAGACAAATATCCGACAGTCCATTAATTCAATTTTTAACAATGATAAACTCTGAACATGGCTTTTTACAGGGGCCTTGAATCTAATACAAGCTAATTAGAATAACTAAAAATCATGCATGTCTGTAAAAAAAAGCTCATGAAGACATTTATTTATTAAATGTTTACATATTTTTAACATTGATTTCTAGTTCCTAGTTCCTTATTTAAAGTAAATTAAAGGGATAGTCGTAAGATTTTTCAAATTGTATTACTGTATTATTACTGTCTCTTATACACATCTAGATGTGTATAAGAGACAGATATTATATTTAGGTATCCCTTGATATTATCGATAGAAAACCATTTCAAATAACAATCCCCACACCTTTAGTCTCACCAAAACCGTTTTGCTAGTATATTATTGCTGTTTTACATAGATGGAAACGTTCTGGGCTTTTTCTGGTTCTTGCGCAATCAACGAAATTTAAATGCGTAATAGTTGACGTGGCTGTCTATAATCGTGAACCAATCGCTATTTGAAGCAATTGTCCTTTTCTTATGCAAATATGGAGCAGTCACTCTATTTTTGTTATTATTATTCTTGAATGAATTGTCATCATTAAATAGACAAGATATAGGGCCTATGAATGGTACATAAACAATCTAAATAATGTATATAATGATTGCAGGTCTCTAATTGCTCAATATATTAGGAGTCTGGAAGTAGGAGCATACCATATAACGCTTAAGTTGTCTCTTGTGCCAACGGCGTAGTGTCATTAGAATAGCCAATTGAACACTGGAATGGATGCATCGCTTCCAATACAGTAGAACCACTATTAAGGGGACACCTTCGGGACCAGAAAGTGTCGCCTTAATAGGGGTAACCCTGTACAGGAGACACTAACCAAAAACGCGAAATTGTCCCCTTAATAGGGGTTTTTGGCATGTTTTCATACAACGATGACATAGGCCTACATTCTGTATAATTGTATTTTTATTGACATAAGGAATCAGGAAAGTAGAATTAGAACTAATTTATAGCAACAATTTAAAAATGCAAATACAATTAATTTATTTGAAATCAGCACAAATGTAATTAAAACAATAGTTTTGTATGTTGCAGAAGCGGTTTGGTGCAGTTGGAACGGTATAGTTTCCCAATCTCGTGGTCGGAGTTTCAGTTTCTCCCTGTGCAGTACATTTCGCTTATATCCTTGAGCAAAGCACTTTATCTGCATTGCTTCTCCTGTAATCACCTGTCTTGTTGGGCTCATATGTACAATAGACCATATAGGCCTGTGTGGTGCATTCTATTCCAATTTCATCAAACCATCACTGAATGGGTTCTTGCCACCCAGGAGTATAAATGTGTATCTAGTGGGGTTGCCTACCCATGCAATGTTTACCAGTAGCAACACTTAAAACATGAGGACTCAATGACCAGGGGAAAAGGAGCGACTTTTATCTACAAAGAAACGGCACTGTATAATAATATAAATAATAAAATAATAATAAAATGTCCCAATATTATTGCATGATGCAGTGTTAATGACGAAATATTCCTTTTTATATTTGAAATATTGAGCTGTCTATTGGATGAATGTAGCATGGATAGAGTAACGACTAAGAAATAATGGTGGATGTTATGGTATGGATTAGAATCTTATATGAAAGTACTGTACACGAAAAACAAGGGAAAATAAATCCCTATGGTTAAGGGTTGAAATTGACAATATTGGCTTATACAGTATTCAGTAGGCCTATACAGACGTTTATTCTAAGGATTGTGTGGAGAAAATTCTGGTTTTTTTGCTCAAAAAGGCGTTAAAATATGAATGAATATTATTTTGAGACAGCTCTAGTTGTGACACAATGATTAAAAAAATTAAGTGTCTCCTCAATAGGGGTTTTTGACTATTTGACACACTCAGAAAGTGTCCCGTCCCCTTAATAGGGGTGTCCCCTTAATATGGGTCAACCGTAGTGTTAAAAGATATAATGCCCCTCATTTAACGAAAAAGTGTCCCCTTAATAGGGGTGTCCCCTGAATAGGGGTGTATCTTTTAAATTGAAGGTTAAATTTACGGGATAAGAATAGGAATTCTTTTAAAGAGAAGAAACTACAACCACGCCGGTATAAAAAGGAAAAGACATTTTTATTTTGACTATAGAAAGCAATCTTTGATTGTAGGCTAACGAACCTTTCTTATTAGCGTATCTAAGACACCCTTGATACGCAACTGCCTAGCATGCAGTGATAGTGATTGCTAAATTTGGAAAGAAATAACCATAAACTATATTTAATGTTTACATATTTTTAACATTGATTTCTAGTTCCTAGTTCCTTATTTAAAGTAAATTAAAGGGATAGTCGTAAGATTTTTCAAATTGTATTACTGTATTATTATTATTATTATTATTATTATTATAACTATTATTATTAGCAAAACTTTTGGAATAGTACAAAATAACCTATAAAAAAGAGATGATTACATTTTATGAAGAAAAGGTCACGGAAATTCGATATAGCGCCCTCAAGATTCTTTCACGTTTGTATTTGCACCCTCTCGAGTTGGTATTATTTCACTTTGGTTAGACTTACTATGTCTGTTTTTACAACAGAACATAGGGCTTTTCCTCATTGCTATAATGAGAAATGAAGTAGAAATTGCAACAAAGAGAAAAGTCGTTAAAAAGGATAAAGTAAAAAAAAAAAAAAAAGTAAAAAAAAAAAAAAAAAAAACAACACGGAAAACTAAAATACTTAGTACTAAAAAAATTATGAAGTAAAAAAAAAAACCGCGACGTTAGTGAGTCTCGAACTATTGCTGCAATGGTAATAGCGAGGAACATCGAGATTCAAAACCATTGCACGCTACATGAGCCCACGTTGTATAGGCCAGTTCATTTCCATTCATAGTGATTCAGTGGCTGAAAGCAAAAATTGTTCATGCATATCATTGTAGGTTTGAGTTTAACCTATTTGTAGCTGGTTTGAACGCTTTAGAAAATCACAAATTGCGTTTATATACTGCTTTCAGCTGTCCAAAAAAATAATTTAATGGTCCTCATATCCACATCCACGTCGTCAACAAAAAAAAAAATGATCATTCTTCACTGGACCGTTAAAAACTGTTCTGCAATGTTTCATATTATCCATTTGTAAGTGGGACGTATGGAAAATTAATTATGCTCAAATTTAGGTTCAAGGTTCAAGGTTCAAGGTTCGATTTATTGAGTCATACGTAAAAATACATAAAATTTGTCTTCCTGGGTAATTAAACATACAATATTAGCACATACAACAAAGATTAGGCTATATACACATTGTAAACTTCAAACCTAAAAACATTCTGTCCAAAAATCATTCTAACTGTACAATCACAATATTAAAATATGTATCATAAGCAAACAAATATATTAGTTCTTCATTAAAATTTATTTACAATTACTGTAATGGAATATCCTTAAATAGAGATATCAGCTATAGTATTAAATGATTATCGTTGAAAGTTACTGTTAAATAGACGGATTAAGCTTGGCAAGAATGAATTCCTACATCGCACTGTATTAGTCTGAGTTGTTACCAATTTACCTGATCTGCTTTTTAAAATATATTTGTTTAACGGATGGGTATCGTTATCTCTTATTGCACTAAGTTTAGTTAACATGTTTTCCTGGTATATGCTCTCAATGTTAGTGACTTCTATACCTATAATTTTTTCTGCCGACTTCATTATCTTATTTAGTTGGTCCTGGTTCTTTCTGGTCAAACCCATAAACCACACGATGCAACAGTATGTAATCACTGATTGAACCATGCTTTGATAAAAAAGAAAGAGTGCATCTCTGCCTACATTATAAACCCCGGGTTTCCTTAAAAAGTATAGACGTTGGTTTGCTTTAGAACACAATTTAGTAGTGTTAACATTCCAATTTAGTTTATCGTCAAACCACACTCCAAGGTATTTGTAAACTGTACACGTGTCAATATCACTGTTGCTTATTTTAAGGGGTGCAAGTACATGTTCTTTCTTTTTCCTAAAGTCGAAAATCATCTCTTTTGTTTTTTTTCACATTAATCTGAAGATGATTGTCGTTACACCAATTTACAAGATGATCTATTAAATTGCTATAGATACTTTCATCATTATTAGAGATAAAGCCAGTAATACATGTATCATCTGCAAATTTTACTATCTGACAAGAGTTTGTATTGCACTTAAGTTCACCTGTATATAGTTTAAACATTAAGGGGGATAAGACGCATCCTTGCGGAGCCCCTGTATTAGGTATGACACATCTTGATAGAGAATCGTTAATTTTTACTCTCTGTGTACGGTTACTTAAAAAATCATTAATCCATAGAGATATTAGTTTGTTTACATTCATGCTTACAAGTTTCTGAATTAATATATGAACCCGCATAGTATTGGAAGCCGAGCTAAAGTCAATGAATAAAGATCTCGCAAAAGTTTTAGGCTTATCTAAATGTTCAAAAATTGGGTGCAGAAAATTAGTTATTGTATCCTCCACGCCCTTCTTTGCAGAATTTACACCTTAACACTGATCGTTTAGCTAGAAAAACGAAGTAGGCCGTCCAAAATGGAAGCCAGTGAGCGTCGCACTGAGCCGATAGGCCGGCCATGCCTATCTTTGGGAATCCCCACCGAATATTGGTACGAAAAAAACGTACATTCAATCAATAAATGTTGTTTTTATCAAACTTAAATTTGATTTAGCTTTAATGTAAAATTCGGTAGATTTAAAAAATATAAAGCATTTGCTAAATGTAGACGAGGCCCAATTAGACTAAGCCGAGCTGATTAGGCCAAGCCGTCCAAACCGGCACGGTAAAAGTGGCCGTCCTAAATAATTTTAGGCCGTCCAAAAAACGTCCGGATGGTTCGCTGGCAAACCTGTGCTCCCAACACATAATTTCTTCCTTTTAACTTGGTTAAACTCTCCCGAAAGTTTCATTCAGATCAGTTATCCCGTTTTTGAAATTTCTGGTCTGGAACGTTTTCCACGTGTTCCACATCTACTCCAGATTTTCACAAATATATAATAATTTCTTTACTAGACGTTGACAAACTATTATAGAGAGCTTCATTTAGACCCATTGATAAGTTTTTAGAGATATTTAGATCTGATACGTCAGAGATTTAAGTGACCCCCAAATTCACACCTCAACTTGATCGTTTCAGACACTTAATAATTTATTCCTTGTTACTTCATCAAACTTTCCTGATCAGTTGACCCGTTTTTGAAATATTTGATGTAGAGTGTTTGCTCTTAAATCCTTTTTAATTGGTCCTCATATGCCCACCACACCATAGATTCACTAAATATTAGTCGGCACATCATTAATATATTATGGTCTATGCTTCGACAAAGCAGCATTTAAAAGATAATATAAGCATGGGAAGTAACCAAAGGGTCGGGCGGATAAAACGAGTGCAAAAATATAGGAAAATTAAAATGGAAGAAAAATCATAACAAAACAACAACAACAACAACAACAAGTGAATTCCAATGTGTAGGTGACGTAAAAGTTATAGTCAATAGTATTTAAGGATGTGTGGGGAACGGAGAGTAAGACATTTTAGATGATCTTAGGCTGCGTCCAGGAACATCAACATGGGTAAGCTGATGAATATAGATGTGTTGTTTTAACAAAAGTGCTTAAAAGTTAGAGCAAGCTTTTAATCTTAATGCAGGAATGAATTGGAAGCCAGTGGAGGTCTTGGAGAGCGACGATTTGTGAATGTTAAATTCGTGTAACGGAGTTTTGGAGCCTTTGGAGTAAATTTGATATTCGGGAAGTGTGTAAAAATGGTATGCTTACATAAATTATGTCGTGACATGAAATTTTTAGTATGGTTCTATTTATTTGTAATATTTATACTTGCTGTACATAAGTAATGTCTCATAGAATTGCAACGTTAAAAATTAAACACTTTAATGATTATAATAAGCACAATCCCTTATGTTTATGTATTTATTGATAATCAAGTTATTATGTGATTGTTGACATAATTATACTTGTAATGATTTACATGCTCTATAGTATGATTTACCATTGATTGATACAAATTAATGTTCAAGACTATTAATTGTCATCTACAAAACTCATATTTTACTGCAATTACAATGTCTTAATTAGCTATTTTATCTGACTGTACTATACCATTCTGCAATATATCTAATATATTGTGTAATTTTATTCTAAATTCTATTGACATTTTGTTTATTTTATATATAGTCACCAGGTTGGTGCGGAGTGATTGATTAATCTTTTTAGTGTAACAACTATTTGAGAGAATCCCGTGTATGTATCAGTGTGGCGCCATCATTGTTAAAAAGAGACATCTTGTAGTGAATAAATATAGCAGGATGACTTAAATTGGATACTAGGCAGAAAGATCGGAGAAAGTCTGGTAGAAACAAGAAGTCTTTAATGACGAGAAACGTCAACATGTTAACGTCAACATTGCCCGATACAAAATGTGATGTGCAGTTAATATCGTCGAATTGTTAATGGAGAAATCTGAGGAGACATTCAGATCAGCAAGGTTGAAGGTGTTCATCAAGCGCTCTGTGAAACCCTATAATTTTGGGAGATGATGCCTTTGCTGCCGAAGAAGAGTGGATGCAGAAATGCTAGGAGGCATTTTGGAAGGCAATAAATAATAATACTAAGTAATAAAAATGCTCGATTGCAATATTTGTTACAATTGTGTAAAGGCAAGCCCCGCACTTGCTTCGAAAGTTGCGCATTGTTAGAGTCAGGTGGTCAGTAAAATGTTATGCAAAAGCAATTTGGTCAGGCACATATTTTAAATGGTTTGATTAATAAGATGTTAAATGGGAAACGCATCTCTCCAACAGAGATTGTGAAGGTTTATGTAATTTAAGTGGTACTATGAAGAAATATGAGGTTACACTAAGCCAAAATGCGTGATCTAAACAATGCATCCATCCTGTTAAAGATTCAATCGTTACTTCCGATAGCTATTCTACATGGGCCGATAAGGCTTATGACTTATAAATTGTGAACCTACATATTTTTTAGACATATTTGTAGATAAGAAGGCCAAAGACTCATGCAATATGTTTGGGTAAAGTGCAGGAGATCTGCTATCCCTGATATCAGTAGAGAACAGACTAGGTAAGAAGGGAAACATATGGTAACTATCTCACTACGCTGTCGCACATCCTAGAAAACCAGGCAAGTTGAGAGTTGTTTTTTATTTTGCAGCTTAGTGGTGCGGATATTCTCTTAACAACAATCTTCTGAAGGGCCCAGAAGTGAATAGTTACCTGGTAGGTGTCCTATTGCGCTTCCGTCAGCAGAAGATTCCCTAGTCGCTGGAATTGAGTCAAGTGTTGTTACATCATGTGATAGAGATGATTTGCGTTTTCTATGGTGGAAAGGTGGTGATACCAGAAAACTAGCGCAGGAATATATAATGAAGGTACATGTGTTTGGTGCCACCTCCTCTCCCTGGTGTTCAAGATTTTTTAATGAAATCTGCTGATAATGACAACAAAGATGATAATTACGATGATGAAAGCAGCTATCGATATAATCCAAAACAGCTTGTTTGTGGGTGACTGCTTGACATCCACCAGTGACCCTGGCTATGCCGTACATCTAGTTGAGAGTTCACGCGGCATTTAAAGTAAAGGCGGGTTTGGGCTAAATAATTGGATCATTAATAACAGAGAGGTCACGGTTAGCATCCATGAATCCGAAAGATCTATGTCTGTTCCTGCAGAATTGCCAAGTGAGCTCACGCTGGGTGTTCCTTGGAATGCTGAACTTGACGCATTCAAGTTTGGTGTTGACCTATCACCATATCCTATGACGAGACGTGGTCTCCTATCAGTAATTAGCTCCATCTACGATTCATTGGGTTTTGCAGCTCCATTTGGTTTGAATGCCAAGTGCTTACTTCAAAACATATGTAAAAGAGGGACTGACTGCGAGAAAAAAAAAATCGGAAGTCACTGTATGGAAAAATGGCTGGATAATGTGCAGAATTTAACCAACATTCTAGTGCCAAGATAGATGAAGGTAGAACTAACTGATAGGATAGCATTGCATATATTTTGTGATGCATCCGAGATTTGCTCCTGTCCTGGCTGTTTAGAAGGTTTTGTAAAACGCCAGCTCGACCAAGGAATCAATTTTGAACCAATTACTTTTTTGGAATGGCTCGATGATTGTGTTAGGGTACATTGCGAATGAAGAGAAACGCTTCAAGACGTTTGTGGCACATAGTGTTACATGTATTAGGAAATCATCTAAGCCTAAACAATGGAGACATGTTCCTATTAACTATAACCCTGCAGACGAGGGGTCAAGTGGAACTTTGCAACTTAAAATGGATTGTTGGTCCTAAATTTTTGTACAAGGATGAATCAGCCTGACCAAAAAACAAGCACCAAGCAACTCAGTCAAGTTATCCAAAGGTCGGGAGTTCGAGACCGACGCTCGTCGCATTGCTTGTGTCTTAAAGCAAGACACTTTACTTACGTAGCTTTCTATGATTCATACGAACGAACGAACTACTTCGGGAGAATGATTGTTTTTCTCAAGTAAACCAACGCCATTCCATATAGATTAAGTTAATTTCAGTTTCAGCTTTATCATTACTAGAATCTTAAAATTATTCGATTTTTTTATGTTGAATCATAAAAACGTAAATAACAAATTACGTGTAACGTTTCATTGGCAATTTGCAAACTTCTTCAGGCTGAAACCTTGGCTATAATAATGGTCTTATATGGTCCAGGTTTCACTGGATTGTAGCTGGATATGTCACAAAATAACGTCCACAAAACGTTTCAGGAACGTTCAAACGTTATGTAGATGTCAAATTAAGGTGTACGTACCTATTTATGATACAACATTTTTAGCTGGGTTATTACCTGGGTTATAATACTTGGTAAACAAGTAAACACCAACTAAACAGTAAAACTTGATAAAGTAAATGTTAATAATAATTATTACAATCATGACTATAACACAATTAAAACTAAATGCTTATCATAATACATTAATTAACACAATAATCATCATCAATATAAAATTAAAAAAGCGATCTTTTTGTCTTTAAGGTCACGTATAATAAATACTTGGATTTTGTTGCTGCACTGTTGTTGCACTGGTTGTAACTGGATATGTCACAAAATAACGTTCACAAAACGTTTCAGGAATGTTTAAACGTTATGTAGATGCCAAATAAGGTGTACGCACCTATTTATGATGGTACAAATAGCGTTTTCAACACAAAACTTTAACGATACTATATTAACCTAATGAAACGTAATACTTTTAGCTGGGTTATTGCTTGGGTTATATTACTTGGTAAACAAGTAAACACCAACTAAACAGTAAAACATGATAAATTACATGTTAATAATTATTACAATTATGACTATAACAATTAAAACTAAATGCTTTAAATCATAATACATATATTAATTAATACAATAATCATCATCAATATAAAATTGAAGAAGCGATCTTTTTGTCTTTAAGGTCACGTATAATAAATACTTGGATTTTGTAAAATACTCAAGATAAGCCGCCGATCTATTTCAAGACAGACAACACGTGCTTCTGGTGCTTCCAAATTCGGCAGCTGCACGTTTTGTCTATCTTAAGCTAATAAACTTCTTATTTCACTTTCATTGGCTACCGATAAAGTAAACGTTTAATTTTCAAAATTGTCATCACTCATAAATTCTTATATAGAAACATTCCATATCTTTCCTCATCCATCTCACAATTGTATTTACGCTGCAATAAACTCTTTCGGAATATCTGTTCCTAAAATGGCGTAGGCCTACTAAGGAACGTTCTTCTTGTTTTGCTGCTCCAAAATTATGGACCTTTCTTTTACCTGAACTCCGATTAACTTGTGATACTGATGCATTCAAGACCCTTCTTAAAACTCATTAACCAAAACTTCATATATCGTTAGGCGCCAGTGATAAATAATATTTTCCTGAAAGGCGTAATACAAATTCCCAAATTTATTATTATTTACAAAATTATATTTAGATTTTAGTAATCGGATTTTTATTTTTAGGGTGGTTAGGTATATTCAAGGATACACACCATGAATATACCACAAAATTTCACTGAACTATTTTATACCTAGTAGAGTGATATTTCAATGGTACATAGGGGGACAATCTCCTGTTTTACTGACCGTGTACTGTGTACTTTAATGTACACATAAGATCAATGACTTCAAGCTATATTTTAGTATACAGACAGCAGCAATAGCGTTAAACCATTGACCAAAAATGGCTGAACGGATCCGTGGCTCAGCGTGCACACGGTTGTCACCACTAGGGTACTTTAGCCGACTAAATGAAGCAGCTGTTCGACGACTACGGTGACGACGAAGACGACAATTAAACAACGACTCCGACGAATTCTATGAATTGTAACGACTACTACTACTACTGCTACTGCTGCAGCTGCGGCTGCTACAAATCAACACAGATGCGAATGTCACCTGATTGTTTCCACAAAATTACCAAGAGAGAAACCTAATCTATGGCATGCAGCGTGACCACTGCTTGGGTATTTACCCAAGATCTTGGGTGTTTTGACTTGGTCTTGGGTTCTTGGGTATTCCGTTCAAATCCTTGGGTATTTTATTTTTACTAAGAAAATTAAATATTTTTGTTATAAAGGAAGAATTAAGAAGTAACAAAGTATATTTCAGTCCATTCAAGTAAGCAAAACTCAACGAAGTGCACATAACATTGTTAGTTGACTGTTAATTGCTATAAACATGGGTTCAGAATTGTGATTTGCGTTGCCATTGATCTTACCTAATTAATGCATTACATAATAAAACTTGATCACTGATCTGCTAACACTGGCCGACTGAGGGCGTATTTTTCTATCCGTATTATCACTTCATGAATATTAATTTTAATAATTAACACAAACAATTAAAATAAAAAATGGTTTATAAATTGAACTAAAAGGGAAACCATACAAGCGAAAAACACGTACTTTTCAAATTTTAATGCATTTTCAGGAAGCCTGGGTAATTTTGGGCAATTTTTGCTGAATCGTGGGTAATTTCGACCCAGTCATTAGGTATATCAAAAATTGTGAGTGGTCACGCTGGTGGCATGGGCCTCTGTTTCTATTAGGCATTTTTCGTTTTTACTACGCGGCCAGTCTACTACGAATAGAGCGTAACAGACACCTGCAAACCTTACTGGCTAAATCGGCGTTTACTGGCTAAATTGGCTTCCGCGACTACCCCGATTTATAAATTTGGCGTAGTGGCGACTACCCTAATATTGACCAATCAGATCACCGGATTGTTTGGCAAACTGCTTGTATTTTTTTGTTGGGGGTTGCAATTTTCATCGCATCCGCGATCAAGCATTGTTCGTTAAATAATGAATTAATTATAAAAACAAGTGAGTAATTAAATGTTTTATGAAGGCCTATATATATATATATATATATATATATATATATATATATATATATATATATATATATACAATAAATGAGGAATGAATAGTCACACAATAAATGAGGAATGAATAGTCACAACATAAAATTTGGTAAATCGGGGGATAGTGAAAATATATAAATACCTCTGTTTAAAATTGTTATGTACATTTATTAAATTGTACATCATCGTTGCATTTGGGAAATTGCCTGACACCCCTCTTCCCCCTGTTCCCGACTCTTTTGTTTCACACATAGGATAGGCTACTCCTAGCCTGCTGTAGGCCTAAGCTATGACTAGATCCTAGCCATCAGCGAAACATCAATCAGTGTTTTCTGGAAACTTGTTATTTTGTATACAGTATTTGACTAAAGTTTTTTTTTTCACATTTCCTTTTCCAAATATAAAACAAGGGAACACTGCTCCCTGGTAATAAAACCATGGTCGACTAACTCCCCTCCGTAGTTCTACGTACATGTCCTGCGTCGTTGTAGTCGCCTTAAAAAAACGAAAAAAGGTCTCGATGTAGTACGCGAACAGTGTCTTGGCGTTGCCGTCACGGTCCATTAGTTCATAGTAGACTGGCCGCGTAGCATGGAAGGCAATCGCCGCCAAAGATACTGTTACAAACGAACAACCTACTCGCAGAAACGAACAACCTACTCGCAGAAACAAACAGCTACTCGCGGAAACGAACAACGTAGCATCCAGAAATGGATGCGCAGAGTACTCGCAGAAAAGGACAATGCAATCGTCCATTTTAAGATAGGTAAGCAAAATCTCTCATCTTGAGGCTTAATGTAATATTCTTCCTAAGCATATTGTAGGCAGAGTACTATCGGTGTACATCACAAAACACCTAAATTTTACCAATATCAAGTTGCGAAGGTGATGTAAGACCCCCTACAAATAACCCTCACTACCTAGCCCTAGCCACATTTCATCTTAATGCATTGGCAAACATCCTAAATATGACATTGTGAAGTTGATGTAAGACACTAACAATTTACAGGGGTGACGCCATAATTTGCCCGACGAGGGGCCGATGCCCTCGACGAGAGGTCAGATTTTCCGGACGAAAGCAAAGTGGGCGTGGTCGAGTTTCGATTAAAAGGTTTAGAATGTGGTCCAGAGGGCGAAGCCCCCGAAAATTTTAACAATTTATGGGTTTGAAAGGCTTATTTAATCGATTTTAGAGTCAACTAATATGTAGAAAATGGAATGGGTTTTATGGTGGAATCTCACAAACACCCAGTTGCGGATCCAGTAGGGGAAGCAAGTGGGGCTCTCGGTGATATTGTGCCAATCCTATCCTCGTACTGTGAGTCGTTGATAAGAGCTTCAGGGACGAATAATAATTTAGAGGGAGATTATCAGGCTTTAGCCTCTCACCCCGATAATAAACATTTACCAGCAAATATGGTAGGACTATGGCTAAATTTCTTTTACTAAGGCCTATTAATATATTAACCCCATCTGCTGCATTATATTTGTTAGGAACATTTCGACAAGAAACTAAAAAAAAAAAGATATTATGAGCTCTCTTTACAAAACCGAGGATAAACGAATAATTATGTCCATGAACACAGATTTTTCTACCTCTGTGCATGCACCAATCGCCTTCCCCCTTCCCATGCCATATCAATATCTAATACTGGTTTTGAGAAGGCAAGTAGGCTACACTAAAATCATGTTGCTATAGAATAAAAATCCTGATATATAAAATGCGGTGTTGTGAATAAGTGAAAACAAATTTATGTATTATCTACATATTATTGGACTCTAAAATCGATTAAATAAGCATTTGAAAC
>NW_022703742.1:56143-78399 GCF_011630105.1 Anneissia japonica | reverse complement strand
CAGTGAAATGCGGGTGGCTTTATCTCTGTCTCTTATACACATCTAGATGTGTATAAGAGACCAATATCACCTAGAGCCCCACTTTCTTCCCCTACTGGATCCGCCACTGGGTGATTGTGAGGTATCACATTACAACCCGGCCACCACACCACACACTAGGTCCTGGATATGCTTTTCCATAGTGTCAGTACAGTTTTGTTGATTAAGAGATGGAATAAATATATATTAAATTTGGGCAGGGCGTGGGGGTGTGTTACGGGTACTGGTAGGGGTAAGGTTGGGGAAAGCATATATGTCGGGGTCTGGAAACACAGCATCTTATATATTAGGGTTTTTTCTGTAGCAACATGGAGTCGGTATATGGTAGCCTACTTACCTTTTAAAAGCCTGTATTAGATTTTGATATGGCATGTGGAGGGTGGGGGAGTTGTGCATGTACAAAGGGGAGCGGAGGAAAGATCTGTACCCTAAAGTTTATTTTTCAGTGTAAAATGTCCTTTTTTTTCCTTTTTCTGACTGTAGACCTAATTAGATTGTAATATATAAACGATGTAGTAGCTAGGGTCATGTCTGGGAATTAGTGTGTGGCGGAAGGATATGGTGAGCATTGAGAAGGAAAGAGTATAACTTGAGGTTATACTCAAGTTATCAATGTAAACGTCATATCAGATTTTGTTTCCTGTACTGTCATACGTTACATTTAGAAGTTTAGTCAGTGAATTAAAGATGGGAATTGTGGGATAGGGGGTGGGGTAATTTGTTAAGGTCTTACATCAACTTCACAATGTCATATATTTAGGATGTTTTGCCAATGCATTAAGATGGGAACATGGCTAGGTGGTGAGGGTAATTTGTAGGGGGTTTACTTCACCTTCGAAACCCGATATTAGATAGGATTTAGGTGTTTTGTGATGTACACCGACAGTACTCGGCCTATAATATGCTTAGAAAGAAAATTACATTCCGATTCAGATTCATTTATTCGTCATATAAAGGCAATATGAAATTATTTCTACGTATGTGTTAGCCTCAAGATGAGAGATTTTGCTTAGCTAACTTAAAATGAACGATTCCGTTGTCCTTTTCTGCGAGTACTGTGCGCATTCGTTTCTGCGACTACGTTGTTCATTTCCGCGTGTAGGTTGTTCGTTTCTGTGAGTAGGCTGTTTGTTTCTGCGCGCAGGTTGTTCGTTTTTGTAAGTAGGTTGTTCGGTTCTGCGAGTAGGTTGTTCGTTTCTGCGAGTAGGTGTTTGTTTGTTTGTAACTGTAATTTTGGTGGCGATTGCCTTCCAAAGGCGTAGTCAAAACGAAAAATGCCTAGTATCCCTTCGGTTTCTAATTGTATCAATTTATCAGAAACTTTACTCCTTAAGGCCTATTGTAGTCGTCGCACACGTCGTCGAACTGTCTTTCAGTTTATGAATGAAACCTTTAATGTGACTTAATCCAGAAGCAAATGTTAGGAAAAAACATACTCTTAACATCATATTCCTCCTTAACAATGGTAACTAAGCATGACAATGTTACCTGTAAGCCTAGAACATGAATCACAATTTTACCAATTAAAGATGTTCCTGTCTGAACTACATTGATTGTAAAATGCATGTATTTAGATTTATACGTTAGCTTAGTTTGAAAACACCCTATAACTTCTACAGTACTATTTGTATAGGTTGACATTTTGTATGCTACTTACGCTTAAAGCTTCTGGTAAAAATGCATTTCATACCATTTTCACATTCTTCACCTGAATGTTGCAAAATAATATTCTTTTTTTCGAGTCTGGTCTGGTACTGTTTCGCATATCAATACTTGTACCTACTCAGTCTCTGAAAATTGTGTTATCATTAATCTGCTCTACTTTTCTGACTTTTTTTTTTTGCAATTGGTCACTTCTGGACTGGACATTTGTTGGTTACACATTCGCTTATAATGTCCCTTTTCCCGCAAGCATGACATTCTTACGATAGTGCTGGACATGAAGAACCATTTGCAAGATGATATGATGATCAACAACGGAAACATTTTGACTGCATTTTAACAACCTTGTAACATTTCACGTAGTGTCTGAAATACGGGAACATACAGCACTCTTATAGTGCACAGCCATCGATTTTGCGTCCCGTGCAGCCTGTTCCGTCTGCAGTGAAATGCGGGTGGCTTTATCTAGTGTCAAACCAGTCTCAAGTAACAATCGTTTACGCAGAGTTAGTCTTTTTAACAACTTGATCTCGAATCATTTTATCATGAAATGTAGTAAATTTACAGGTACTTGCCAATTCTTTTAACATAACTACGTAAGATTCGATCGACTCACCAGGCAATTGGCCACTCTGTCGAAACATGTAGCACTTTGCCACCACGTTCACCAGGTAGAAAATGACGATCTAGTGCTATCAAAGCACTCTTGAATTTATCGTGCTGTTCAGCAACTACATCATCACCACTACCACCCGCGGCCTGAGCCTCTTTCAGTGGTTGGAGATACGTCTGCGTCCAAAGTGTAAAATATCCGATGCCCTTCAGCACCCAGGAATGTAACAGTAAAACCTTTCGTCGTGCTGAAGGGGCCGTATCGAGATCGCACGCAAGTAATCAATTTCCGAGCAGTTCATTCCATTGCTGCCGTTTAATTGTAGGCTCGCCAGGATGGGCTAGAAATACTGGTTGACCAGCTATATTCTTCATTTTTACGAAAAGTTGTATGGCTTCTTATAAATGATATTTACCTTGTCGCCATCTGTTATGTCTGAACATTGGACGCAAATAACAGAATCAACACTGAGTTTGTATCAACAACTCCATCTTTATTCATTTATTCTCTCTCTACCTACCTCACTAATCTCTAACTCTTCTCATGAACATCGTTTTACGAACACTAAACACCTTTTCACTAAACAATAAATATCGGCTATTAATGATGAAATAATCTCTCTTCAACAATGTGATATGCTATTAACAGGATATCTAACTATATATTGTGACAACAATAATAACACGTTTAACACAGTAATCGCCATTACTGAAGTGCTGTCTTTATTCAACTCTAGAGGACAGCATGTCTGCTATTAAACATTACATCTCTCCCTTTCTTTAGTTTGCTATTGCAGGTCAATTGAGTATGTTGTTTTTTTTTCTTTTTTTTTCTTTTAACTATCAACACAATAAAACTCAAAAGAGATGCTAAAACTTTCCTTTGGCTAAGATCATTTACCTTCTGTATTATAATATTTTTTTCCCAATAAATTGCAACTACATTGAAAACTGAGCTTAGGTGTTATGTGTTTACTTTATCCATGGTGATATAGTCTGTTCACTTCAATTTCTGTACACTATAATGAATTGTTATAGTACCTTATTGAAACTCAATGGTCAAATGTTTCTAACACTAATAACACTAACACTAACAAATAATTTTATATATTTTTATGAACTCAATAACTTCAAATAATATTTTACTTCAGTAATATCAGATTCTTCAGCTTTTCTCTTCTTGTCCGCGTTTGCTTTAATTTGTCGTTTTTGCTTTTCATCTTGCGTTCTCATTTGCTTTGGGTCAAATATAGGCTGACTGACTTCCGACATGGGAAATTTTGCTCGAATTGGCCTTCCAAATAACGTAGTCGCTGGTTGAACTTTGGTCGTACTGTGCGGAGTAATTCGATAATTGCGAAGAAATGCATGCATCTCTTTCTGCCAATCGGTAGTAGTATAGTAGCACCTTGTTGAACGTTTTAACAAATCGTTCAGCTTCACCGTTCGCTTCTGGCCATAACGAAGTCACCTTTCTGTGTTTGAAACCAAAATTCAGAGCAGACCGCTGAAAGTCATTCCCATTAAAAGGAGGACCATTGTCTGTTTTGACAATTGAAGGTATCCCAAACATAGCAAATACCTTGTCCAACCTCGGTATTACCACTTTTGCAGAAGTGGAATGGACTATTTCTACAACTGGATAGCGCGAGTAATCATCTACTATAATCAAAACATATTTAGAGCCTATCTCTGCAAAGTCCAAAGCTTATTTCTTGCCACGGTGCTTTGGATAGCTCAGTCATACGTAGTGGTTCCCTTGGTTTCGAAGCTGTGGCAATCTGACACATTCAACACACTTTTTGACGGTATTTTCACACAATATGTCCATTTTCGGAAACCATATCTTATCACGTAGTAACAGCTTAGTTTTAATGATTCCCTGATGACCCTCGTGCGCTAATGCAACAACACGATCCGTAAGCCACTCTGGAATAACGATTCTATGACCGCGTAATATGATATCATTGACAAGTGTTAATTCGTCTCTGTCATCAGTCCATGCACCATGCGACTGTGTCAATATAGCGTGCTTGACTGCTTGTAATACATTATCTGTACTTGTCGCTTTCGCTACCTTATCAATGGATAATGCATACTGGCATAGACGAGTTAAGTGTATATACAGCCTGACGGTCACCTGAACGGCTTACAAAGTCATCAGTGTTGTCAATATCATGTGCCTCCACATATCTAGACACATAGTCAGCAGGATTGTCTTTTCTTTTTTCATAATATACCACAAAGTCGAAGTCTCCAATTCTCGATTCTGATTGATGCTTCTGATCTCGCATTGTTGAATATTGCCAACAGTGGTTTATAGTCTGTGACAATTGCGAACTGCTTACCAAGCACATACATGCGAAAATGTCGACACGCCAATGCTATCGCCAAAGCTTCGCGTTCAATTTGCGAATAACGCGTTTCGACTTTAGATAATGTTTTGCTGCCATATGCAACGACGTGACCTTCTTGTGTCAATACGGCGCCCAATGCATGTGGACTTGCATCAACAAATATAGTTGTGGCTTTATTTGGATCAAAATAAGACATAACAGTGTCTGTTGTTAATCGAACTTTCAACTCATCCAACGCTTTCTGTTGAGCTTCTCCCCACTCAAATACAGCATTTTTCTTTATGAGCTTTAACATAGGTGCAACTAACTCTGCATATCCTGGGATGAAACGAGAAACATAATTACTCATGCCTAGTAGACTACGGCATTCACTCGCACTCTCAGGTGGTTTCGCAAACTGAATTACTTTGACCTTGTTGGGATCGGATGTCATACCATTTGCACAGACCACCATTCCAAAGAATTCAATTTTCGAATCTCTTGAGCAATTTGTCCAACGATATATTGTGACTGGCCATATCTTTACCATACACAATTATGTCATCACTAATATTCTTTACATTCGGAATATCAGCTATTGTGGACGCTATCACATTTTGAAACTTCTCTGCTGCTGCATTTATTCCAAAGCTTAATCTTTTATATCTTTATTAAGCCTTTGTGTGTCGAAAATGTTGTGATGTATCGCGATGATTCATGAAGTAGGAGCTGATGATACCCATAATTCAAATCAATCTTACTGAAGACAGTCGCACCATTTAAATCGTGTTATTACTTCATCAATAGTGGGCATCAGATGTCGTTCGCGTGAAATGGCCTTGTTGGCTGCGCGCATGTCTACACATAAGCGCATACCTCCAGGTTGCTTGGGTTTCGAAACTAACACTATCGGGTTGATCCATGGGGTAGGACCAGTGACAGGTTCAATTATGTCTTGGTCTAACAAATAATCTAAACATTCACTTAGGTTTTTTCTTTGGTGAAAAGGAATTCGTCTGTGTGTCGTCTGACGTACTGGCAGAACATTTTCATCAATGTGCAATTTTACAGAGGTATTTTTCATTTTACCTAATCCAACAAACAAATTTGGATATTTCTGATACACATCATCTGCTGTCATTTCATACACAATGTGTAATATGCCTAAATCACATGATGTTTCATGACTCAATATTTGACCAGCTGTACCCTCAACCACAATAAACTCACTCTTAATTAGTTTATCTTTGTACTTTAGGTTAACATCAAATTTACCTATGACAGGTAATGGTTTAGAGGCATTAAATGCAAACAACTGTTTGGAACATGGCTTTAAGTTGGCCTTTACTAAACGTGCTGTATTACTATTCATCACATGTACAGTCGAACCTGTGTCCACCAACACTTTACACCTTTGACCATTGACTAGAACACTAACTTCAGGTCTGTTTTTCTTTGATTTATTATTAACTACAGTGAACATATAGCCGCACGCATGTCTACATATAGCCATCATCAGAATCATCTGAGGAATCAATATCCTGTGTTTCTCTAACAGTATGACCTTTGACCTTATTACCTTGTTTATTACGAAATTTCCTGGCATAGTGCCCAACTTTCTTACAATGCGCACATTTACGCCCACTAGCAGGACACTGTCCAGCATGTGGCCAGGTACCCCCACAGCGGTAACACTAAGATTTCACAGTAGTAGTAGTTGGCCTATGGCTAGATTCAGCACTCTTCATTTTACTACTACTTGCATTACTAGAGTTAAAATTTCTATCTTTATTATTTACATGAGTAGGCCTAGACTTATGTTTTACAAATCTCACACCTTCTTCGATGCCTGTTGCATGCTGCTCGATAATTTCCAATACTCGTCCTTCGTCGAGTAGAGCTTCAAGCGACATATCTGGTGTTTTTAGTGCTTTGCGGCGCAGTCGTTGTGACCCACAACACTGAATAATTTTCGAAACCCAAGCAACCTGGAGGTATGCGCTTATGTGTAGACATGCGCGCAGCCAACAATGTTGGCGGCAACGAAAAAATGTTCTAACTTTTCAACCACTTCTCCCAACCTTTTGGCGGTGTTACCCTCTCCATGCACTTCGAAACTATCAAAGTGTGGGATTAACTTGTGGCCATCATCTTCGTCGCCAATGTGATATGCTATTAACAGGATATCTAACTATATATTGTGACAACAATAATAACACGTTTAACACTGTAATCGCCATTACTGAAGTGCTGTCTTTATTCAACTCTAGAGGGCAGCATGTCTGCTATTAAACATTACAAGCAAGATATTGCTTTTTAAGAAGCGATTAGACAATTATATTCTAAATATATAGGAAAGGCTCAATTTTACTTTAAAATATACTTCAAAAACGGAAAACCACTATCGTATTGATAATACGCTATATTTACATTGTTGATGTAAAAGAAATGTGTTGATGTAAAAGAAAAAAAATTATAATATTTTTATGCAAAGTTGAATCATCTACTTCAAAGTAAATCAAATAAAATAAAATATGCAATTATTTTCCATACAATACATGAATACAGTAAATAAGAATGCAAATTGAAACAAATACATTGTACTACTTCAGTGATTATACTAGGCCTACTACTAATTATGAATCGTTGGATTGTAGGTTGATAAGGAATTGAAGTCTGCCTGCAATATCGCAGAAAGTTCATTCTCATTATCATCGGTGTCTTCAACGTTGGTGCTAGAAAGCTCTTGTGAATCAATCCATTTTCCCCAGATGCTTTCCTTGATTTTTTTCAGTAGGTCAACTGTAATTGTTTAAAAAAACAGAACACTGAATTTATTATGAATGTATTCTCAATTGCATGATTTAGTATTTATAGAAGATTTTGATCAAGGTAAAAGAAATTGAAATCTTACCAAAAACAACAAACACAATGGAAAGGTTGAGCACCAAAAGAATAAATGGTGTAATGTCATGAAGGACAAGTATAGTCTCGTCTACAGTGTATACGGACTCTCCGATGTCAACAATTGCACCAACTGATAAGTTGACTATAATGAAGACAAGTGTCAGTAGCTGAAACCTCTGATCTGATTTAGCCTTCATTGGTTCTAGATACAGATGCAATGCTATAAGAATAACGGTAATAAAGAGGGAATATGACATGCTGGAGGTTTGGTCGTCTTTGAAGTTGGCGATGAGAGCGAGTATAGCTTTATTATACATATCAATTACTTCCCAGTACCAAAACTTGTTGCTGTATTGCTTGCAGAAGAACCTCATTCCCATTGTTCCTGGTCGTTCGTCTTGTCGACCTGCCATTTCATGACGTTTGTATCTGCGATACAATACCAGGATGATAGCAAGAGGAAAACCAATTACATACACCAAAGAACCATAAGCAATATTCTTGTTGGTCTCATACGTTAAACCACCGTCTTCATGAAGGTCAATGGAGTAGTCAGAAGTTAGAACTTGTATTGTATATTCACCATTCGCGGTGACATTAACCGTACGGACAGACCACGGTCCGATTGCCATGATGCTTGAGCAAGTATTTGCGTAAGTCATATACAGCAACATCATTGTAACCGACAAAAAGTTGTCTGTTAAGTAATGTATGGAGTTTTGATGCTTGTACTTTCTGTAGATGTACCAGATGAAGAAAATAATAGATGTCGACACGATAATAAAGAATGGTGTTGCGATGGCAATATACAAATATGTGTAAGCATTCCAAAAACCTCGAAATATACACCTCGGGCTGAGGACATTGATATACCGTACAATATCGAGATACTGGAGAATTTGTCCAACAGATTGAAACGATTCTGGCCAACGAATTTCATTAACTGCAGATAGTATACCTAAAACTTGGTAAAAATTGATGGCGATTTTTAAGTGAATCACAAGAGAGTCGTTTCGTATCTTGGCGCCTGTCCTTGTTCGTTTATCTAGTCTCCACACACCGTAAGCAAGACCTATGAATGCTAATAGTACCAAAAGCATCACAGTGATTATTATTTTAAAATCTTGACATTTGTGACATTCGTCGAATAATTCATAATAGTCGGCACTGCACTCGGCACACAACCAAGAAGAATAACCCTTAGAGCAGCTTGCTTCAATACCTCCACCACGACAACTCTCAAATCGTGGACACAAATGGACTGCAGGGAGAAATCCTTTATATTCGTCTAAAATGTTAGGTGTATAATAGAATATAATATGAGAGGCATTTAAATTGTTAACAAACTGGTTGTACTCGTCAAAACTACCAGGATATCCTGTACCAGTATAACCTGTAAAATTCCACGACCACCAGTAGCCTGTCCTCAATTTCTGGTAACCACCTGTGCAATCGACACCGTCTGGACACGGATAACACGCACCATAACGGTATGTGCGGTGGAAGTTTTCTAGGCATTGACACGCATCAAGAGCTGCCCTGTTATCTGTATCGGTTCCAGTAGGACATGATTGACAATCAAAAATCGAAGCAGCTCCAAAACGAGGAGAAAATGTTCCAATTGGGCACCGTTTACAGTCAGTGTTGTAATTACCGCTTTCGACATATCCACGCTCGTCTTGGTAGAAACCACCTGCAAATATATTAACACAAATGGTTATAATTTTAGATATTGATCATGATGATAATAATACAAACAACAATAATCACAATCTATTTTATATATGTAGTATTATTCAATAACTTACAATTGCAATTAATATCTTTTATATATTAATTATAATTGACTTTCAAGTGCGGGGTGTCATTTTGGCTTTCATTCAACATTTAGAATATCCATAAATCATATAAAGATATTTATAAATAATTTATGTATATCCATAAATCATTAACACCTTAAGGACGTGATAGTGAGATTTTTATTCAACATCCATGGACGTGAGAAGATGATGAATGCAAACATCAATAACACCTTAAATAAGGTGTCAATAAGTTATTTATTCAACATTTTTAGATACCGGTTTTATGGATATCTATAAGTGATGGATATTTAAAAATCATTTATGGATATCAAAAAAAAATAATAATATTAATATCGATTTACTTTAATAATGTTTTTCAAGGGAGTTTTCTAAATGTTTAAAAAATAGTACGCGAAGTAAATACAACCTTTTTTACACATAGGGCTATTTAATTTTATGTGTGCAATGGAGGTTTCCGAACTAAAAATAAAATCTTACCAAATGGTCTCAAATTAACTGTTTTTGCAGGTCAATTTTCGCGCGGTTTAGAGAGCGGCACCGTATCAATCGTCAAATAGCCCCAGTGTACACATTCTGTAGGCATTACTACTGGCATATAAAATTGTGTACAATATTATTTCCATCCCTTGTACATTAAAGGACAATTGCATCCAATGTGCTCATGAGCACCGTACTCTAGGTAATCGGCTCCATATTATCGGAAATAATCGTCGTAATTTGGCTTACACTATGAAGTGACAGCATACAATGGTCATTTCCGTACCCGACCCGCCCCGGGTTTTATTCGTAAATATTTTGCACTTATTGCATGAATATATTTGATTTTTGCTGTACTCCGAGGTCACCCAGACATGGTAACATCCAACTGACTGAACACCATTTCCGGTCCCAAACAAATAGGACACTCTACAGAACACATGCAAGTGCCCCTCCTAGTTCCGATACCTCTAAGTTACTGGTACTCAATATTCTACGGGCTTTTGATTCTGTTCATTGTTGCTTTTTAAGTTATTTCATTTCTTTTCAATCAAAGATTATTTTGTATATTGGATTGACAACTGTCTCAGTCATAAGTCGTAATTACGTAATTCCTGTGTTTTAAATAGTCAATTCACCCCACACCCCCACCCCACCCCCCGCCCATTTAACCATTATGAATACGTTAATTTTATTTTATCACAACAGGCACAAAAGAATAAACACATTGTATTGGAATTTTAAATAAAACTTTTTGAAAGTAGGTATTTAATAGAATATTTTACTGGCCCTAGTAACTGTTACTCCAATTTGTATAAATCAACATTTTCAATGTTTACCTTAGTCATGGGTTGATTTGCTTATTTTGAAGACATAAAAAGTACTTTCATAATATGGAATCTCTTATTCAGAGGACATATTTTTTGGTCTAATAGTTGTCTCTTTGTTGTCAACATTTCTAGTGTATCTCCAGTAATTTAGTTTGTACCATTGTATAAAGAGCGCAAATTCAATTTAACTGTTCCATTGTAAAAGCAGTAACGGCAAAAGTTTAGAATAGCAAAAGAACGATATAAAAGCCATTTTAAATATTTATAAAATAAACATGAAATTTAGCATGATGCTCTTTGCCAGTAAACGAACAACTTTAATAAATCAGTACCTGGTGGGCAAGGGCTACAACCATCTTTCGAGAGTAGTCCGTAAAATCCGAGAGGGCAAGGTTCACATATATCTGTTGTTTCGTTACACGTCATTCCAAACATATCCCCCATAATGCTAAAATAGACATCATCAAATGTGATTTTTGATTTTTGAGTTATACACGTCCTGTAATAAAAAGACATTTGTGCAAGTAATGTTAATATTATACACGTAAGAGCCTATTATATCGAAACTTTGTCAAAATAAGAAACGATATAATAGCAATCATCATTATTACTACGATTATTATTATTATTATTATTATTATTATTATTATTATTATTATTTATTATTATTATTATGCCTATTATTATTATTAATACGATTATTATTATTATTATTATTATTACCATCAATACGATTATTATTATTATTATTATTAATAATAATCTTATTGCTATGGCCTAATTATTGTATAACTGTTTCTATTTTCCGTTCGTCTCTTTATGTTAATATTACTTTTTTGCATTCAGTGTATATTGTTCCATAAAACGTCGCTTATATGGAACAATATACTTAAGCAGTTCACACAATGGAGCAGTACGAGAAGGTACAGCTTGTTTTATGGAGCGTTAGCTAACATGTTATGGTACCGTATAAGTGTAGCGTGTTTGGTGCATTAGCACATATTAAGAGGAACAGTTCCTCAACGTTTAAGTCCTTGGATAATAGTGGTGCATTAGCACATAAAGAGGAACGGAGGTCTTTCAGTGTTTAAGTCCTTGGATAATTGTGGTGCGTTAGCACATAATATGAGCAATAGCTCAGATAGCATAAAGTCTGTGAATTATTGCGTGGCTAGTGGCTGTTCAATTGCCGGTAAGCGTATTAACCAGGGAACAGTTAATTTAACTGTTTCCTGGTACTTACACAATTGTTGGAGCCAGAGTAATCTGTGAGTAGTCCTAATTTAGTATAGTTGTGTAATGTACCATATTATGCCATGTTCTGTTATATTATTGTCATGTTATATTTATGTTTTGCTGGTCTATGTTATAATTGTAATAAGATGAAAACCTTTGATGAACACTAATATTCAGATTTATTCAACGCTAAATCTCCGAAGTAACAATTCAATCAAGATGGCGTATATCGTACCACCCCAACTTGCACGCTGAACGCGAGCGCATAGCAGCAAGTGAAAAGAGTGCTTAACTATAGAAAGCGTAATATCGTTACACCTTTCCTTTTTTCCTATTCCGACGGTAACATCTCTGTCATGATTTGGTAGGAACGAATACCAGTTGGCTTTTGCACTTAATATCTCGTGCTTGCTTAAAGGGTATCGTTTCACCATTGTGAAGAGGAGACAGATTAGTGGCACCTCTGTTGTAGTATTACGCTTGTTTTTGTCGATTCTTCCATTTGTTGACGCTCATATCCTGTATGATCTGCGGCTGAAGTAGATCATTGGTAATTGGTATGTTAGTCTTTGTTCTTCTAACAACCAAGCGTTGTGCTGGTGAGCTGTTAAGACCTTCTGTGGGCGTATTTCGCCTAATGAAAATGTTTAAGTAGAAATCTTCATGATCTTTCTTTGCCTTATTCATTAAACGCTTGCGAGATTTACAGCATTTTCCACTTTACCATTGCTCTGTGGATAGTCTGGTGAGCTTGTCGTTAAGTTAAGTTTGTAGCTCTTGGCGAATTTCGCTAACTGTTGTGAATTTTACGGTGGTCCATTGTCCGATTGAACGATATCTAGGATTCCATGGTTGAAGAAACGTTTCCATGTAGGTTCTCAATCTCTAAGTAGTCCGAGTAGTAGTCTACTGTACGTAAGTAGTCTTTCCCATCCAGTGTGAATATATCACATCAAATTTTACCCCACAGTCACTGAAGATAGTCGTGACTAATTAATGGCTCTTTCCGTTGGCTCGATTGAAAAGTATTGCATGTTTCACACTGTGATATGTAATCTTTTATGTCGCTGTTTAATCCAGGCCAGTAAACATACTCTATGGCACGTAAAAGTTTGCTTTCTACCTACCTGTGTATGCTGCATGAAGTCGCTGACGAATTTCAGATCTCAAGGTCTTTGGAATTACACAGCGTTGACCTTTAAAAACGTTGCCGTCCTGCGTTGCAAGTTCGTCGCGAATTTTGAAGTTAGCTGGATATTCGCATGTCAAGTCTGGCCATCTGTCGTGAATTTGATGAATGACTAATTGCAGTCTTAAGCCATTAGTGGTGGCTTATTGTAATTCTGTGCGCCCATGTTTGGATATTGAGAGAAAATCGTCGATGTGAATGCTTTCAACTGCTTCTGCAGTGGGTGACCTCTCCATATCGTCGATGTATGCACACGAGAGTGTGTCTGCCAAATACATTTCTTTACCTGGTTTGTACTTGATTTCAACGTCATAGTGATTAGGCCTAATGAGCAACACTTGAGCCAAGCAGTACTTTCTCGATTTGAAAGTATCGGGTTTCCATTGATGTGAGTGCACGGCTCGCATACGTAATCAGTCGTCCCTCCTGCATAAGAACGAAAGCTAACCCTTTGCTTGAAGCGTCAACTTGGCCCTCTGTAGCAAGTTTAGGGTCAAAGTATTTCAGTACTGGGGATTGAGTTTGCTTAATAGCTCTGAATGCTTTTCTTGTTCAGTTTTCCAGTTCCAGTTAGCGTCTTTGCGAGTAATACATCGCAAAAGTTCGCTGATATCGGACAGATCTGGTAGGAATTTCACGAGGTACTTTGTCATGCCAACCAATCTTTGAATACTTACGACATCATGTGGTTGTAGCATTTTGTTAATTACAGCCACATTGCTTGGATCAAATTTGAGTCCGTCGCTAGATAGAACACGTCTTATATTCACTTGGCTACGCTTGTACTCCAACTTGTCGTAGTTTACTTTGATATCGCGTTTTTAACATCGTTGCATGAATTTTCTGAATTAGTTTGATATCGCGTTCTTAACATCTTTGCATGAATTTGCTGAATAATCGCGATTCGCTTCATCGAGTGTGTCATCGCGTCCAGTGATGTCACACTCGAGATGTCATCGGCAATTATGAAAAAATCCATCTAAACCTTCTAAATTTTGGTCTAGTTTCTGTTGTTGGAAAATCTCAGGGGGCATTCTGTTGTATATCGGCCCCAAGGCGTCTGGAAAGTCGTGAGGTAAGATGACTGTGTCTAGTTCGCACTCTAGGAATCCATCTTTTCAATCTGCTTTAGTAAGACCTTCACGTTCGACATGTGGCAAAATGTCGTCGATCACAGGAAGCGGATATTGTCCACGTTTAAAAGCAGTGTTTAAATGTTGGGGATCAATAAATATTCTGATTTTCCCATTCGATTTGTGAACAACGACTAGTGACAATACCCAGTCTGTTGGTTCAATAACCTTTGTAATGATTTGACGTGTTTCCAAACGAGCGAGCTCATCCTTGAGCGTTTGTTTCATCGCTACTGGAATGCGTAGCAGCGGCATTGCCGTTGGTGTGGCAGTCTCGTTTGTTTGGAGGTAGACAGTTCCCGACATGTGTCCAAGTCCATTAAATACTTAAATGCAAATATTTTACATCTTCCGTCGTTGTTATAGTAGGAGTTTGCTGTATTGCTGCTAAGATCTCGTGCTGAACATTTATCAGTTGAGGTTCTTGAGCACTGCGTGATCCAATCAATGGTGTACTTTGGCCCTCGATTATCACAAAAGGCACAGTGTATTTTCTATTGTTCTTAGGATTTATCATATAGTGAGAGCGTCTTTTTTTACTCTTCTATCTTTAAGTCCTTAAATAAATATTTACATGGTAGACCGTTGCATGTTGCACCACAGTCTACCTGCATTTAACTTTTTGATTGTTAATCAGGAAAGTTGCCATGATCTTATTTGGAATTGATTTGACGTCATTGTCCTCTATTTTACCAATTACATCTATTGTCATGACTTCAAAGCCAGACTCGTCATCACTGTTTTTATATAAGGCATGAACGTTATGCTTACCCGTATGCTTTAATCTATGTTATGGTTTCTGTCTCGACACACTAATTCTGCATTTGTGGGCAAAGTGGTTCTGTTTGCCACAGCTTGAACAGGTTTTGCCATATGGAGGACATTTAGTTTTAGTAAGGTTGTGTGCTTTTCTACAATATCTACAGTTGTTTGTGAAATCTTCGCTCGAGTGATTCTTTTTTCGTTGATCGTGACTTTTGATTAACAGCTTTGACTTCCTCTGAGTCTGTGCTTGTTACATTACAATTTTGTCGCTTCCGCAGCTTTACAAAGCGTAATACATTTGTCTAGAGCATAGAGATAAAATAAGAATACTAGAGCGCAATGTATTCGATGTTTGAAATACGCAGAGCTGTGTGTGTGTGTGTACCATCCAAGATGGCTGTCATAGATTTAGCCAATCAAATTTCGCCTAAGCACTATCATTTGCGCCCTCTATTTACACAGAAAGTTCAGTACAGTCAGTTACCCGTATGTTTGAAACTCGAGCATTGCGGTGTATAGATGTAATGTACACGATTTTAATTTTCATTCCTTGGTACTTTATTTTTTAATAATATGCTCCACTTGGCCTCGTTTTGGCTACGATATCTTGTCAGCACTCTAGTTGTTTAATAGCTCTATGGTCTAGAGTTAGACTTGCTTCCTGTAGTAGTCACTTGCGAAATGTGTTGTCTGATATTCCACATACAATGCAGTCTCGAATAAATCATCGCTGAAATGTCCAAAATCGTATGACGATGCTAGCTCTCTCATTTTGACTACGTAGGGGAGACCGGGGTCAGTTGTTACAGGGGTAGATTGTTACAGTGGTCTTTTCCCCGAATAGGAAAAGTAGAGGGAGGTATAACCGGTGTCATATTATAGGGCGTTGTAAGATCCATCACCGCCGGCCATAGCGTGACGATCCGAATGCCTGACAGGAAATGAAAGTAAAATGTTTGTTTTTATACCCCAAAAATAAATTTGTCATGACAAACCGTTTCTGTAATAGCTTTCCCTCATGTAGATGGATAAAGAAAGTTTATATATTTATGTGAAGCATGGCCATTACCTAACACTTTCATAGGCCACTACCACACATTTCTGCCTACAGGCAGAACTATCTGTGTTTCAATATAAAAATAGCACGTGGGGTAAGTTGTTACGGGTAAGTTGTTACTGTAACAAGGATGGTAACATAGCGAGTGTACCGAAGGAGGCGCACTGTACACGTGCAATCATTGTAAAGAAGAAGAATTGGACATTGACTGTGTTGTTGAGTAGCTAAAATGCATTATTGTTCGGTCTTCCAGTTAACTATAAGGCTAGAATAATAATGTTGTCTCTTGTATACACTTTAAAGCATGTTTGTTTGCATATTTTAAACATTTTATCTAGTTTGTACAATATAACAACTTGCCCCACATGGTGTAACAATATACCCCGGACCAGGGGTAATTTGTTACAGTTGATCTACTTCATTAATTAATTAATGATTAATTAATGGATTGATATATGACAGTTGTAATTGCTTCGTTTTATAACCAATATACTGTTCTTGCATTAGAATCAAAATGGTGTGTTTGTCTCATTCAATAACGTAGTTAAGGAACAATATGTAAATTTGGTAACAACTGACCCCGGTCTCCCCTATGTATCAAAATTATAATATGCTTGTACGCAATTATTAAACTTGTATCTTTCATAAATTATGTTTGTATTTCCTTTGCAATGTTCTTCCAAGAGTGTCAAAATAACTAATTTCTGTCTATCCTCATCGGATTTATATGGAAGGTTGTCATGCATTTCAAGTGCATCTCTACCGATTGCAGTGATGAAGGTTGCAACTCGAGTCTTGTCAGATTTATCATCAATTTCATAGCTGTCCCACATCTGTTAACATTTTTTCCAGTTAGATCTTAAATCACCATTCAACTTTATTGGTGGTGGAAGAGGTATGTGCGCTGGAGTAGTACTAATAGCAGTGGCCATGATAGCTCACTACAAATTATCAATGTCAACCTGTGTAAGGGAACAGCAGAGAGTAATTTTGGTTGGTCAATAATGTACACAATCAAGTTCGAATAATCCAAACGATTAGAAAAATGTTTTGTCAAATGTATTTTCAGTGAATAACTTTTGAACCAGTTTAAATAGTAGTATAGCGTTTACTACATCCAGTGTACTCTACTAATTATAATTAATCTTAGAAATGTAACTGGCCTTTAGAGTCTACTGCTGCGTGAGGTTCGTATTCTGGATAAATACGCACCCTTGCTTGTTTGTCGTATTCCATGTTACGTGCGGACGATGAATTTCCACTATGATGAGTATGAATGACAGCTAGCTAGGCACTGCCACCTATAGAATTGTTTTTGCTTCCGTTTATCTTCGTCTGTAAATTAACTCGACGTATGCTTTAAAGTTCACTTCTGACACCATGTAATAAGAAGATGACAACCTTTGATGAACACTAATATTCGGATTTATTCAACGTTAAATCTCCGAAGTAACAATCCAATCAAAATGGCGTATATCGTACGACCCCAAACTGCAATCTGAACGCGAGCGCATAGCAACAAGTAATAAGAGTGCTTAACTATTCCCGTTACAATAATGTTACATTATTGCTATGTTATGGTATGCTTTGCTATTCTGTATTATGCTGTCAGTTATCATGCTTTTGTGTTATCAGGGAACTGTTAACAGTTAACTGTTCCCTGGTGTTATGGAGTTACATTGTAAATTTCCAGGGCTTCATTCAGGTGAGAAACATAAACCTAGATTCGTCATGGTGAGAGCCGTGCTTATGAATTCGGTGTGGATTAAAAACATTCATATGTGTGAAGATATTCGTTGGGGTGAAGATAATCTCAGAAACGTATAAGAAAACGGACCTCGTTTGGTTGAGAATATTGTGAACGTTTATGTTGATAGCTACATGGAAGTTGTTTCAAATCACAATAGTGCGTAGCGGTATACTCGAGGACTATGTTCTGTTCTAATTGGTGTGACGGAGCGAGAGATTGTAGTTTAAGTACCTACACATGTAAGTTCATAGAAAACATTGTCTTGATTTGTAAGCCAAGGAATATAAGCAGTAGAAATTAGATGCTTAATTTGTTGAATTTTTTACTCGACTCTTGACTCTTTGTGCACCTCCAAGCAAGACGCACTCGGTGCGAATACGGAAATTTATGACATTGGGGCTCATCTGGGACCCCTAAAATTGAGAGCCTATTAATTGGGAAGCTACTAATTCAGAGTCTAATTAATTGAAAGTTTATACAGTGTCAAGAGTCATCAGTATTTCACCACGTTTCCCATTATTTCACGTTATGTATGATTTTAACATGACATATATAGGAATGGTTTATCGATTGATTGTATTGTAATATCTACTAGTTGTATTGTAATACTGGTCGTTTGTGTGGCTTGTACGTAATTGTAACCATGGAGTATGAACGTCTTGGTTAAGTAGGAGAAGAGTTAAACTTAGAGGGGTTAAACTGTTGGCTTTCGTAAAGACGCCACGGACGATATTAAGAAAAAAAGAGGAGAGAGGAGAGAAGTATGGAAAGGAAGATATGGAAAGATATGTGCCTCAGGCAAAATGTGAGCATGAAAGACGCATAAAAGAACTAGAGGTGAAGCATGAAAGCGACAGTGCTGAGGTGATGGATGCTGTTAGTGATAAGAGTTCCTACGCATCTAAAACCTCCTAATATTAGGGAGGGTAAGAATGAAATTGATTCATATCTTATTCGCTTATGAGAGATTTTAAGGCTTTAAAAGAGGCATTGCTTTTCCAATTTCAGTTAACTGAAGAAGGATTCAGGGTCAAGTTTAGATCATCCAGGCTTGAAACTAATGAAACATATGCTCATTTATTTTAAAAAGAATTAGGATTTATTTATGGATTTTGATGGGCCATACTCAGAAGACATACGATGGTATTGCTGAGTAATTTGTAAGGTAAGTAACAGAGAGTTAGTGGTTTTCCTTAAAGAGTGTCATTCGGGAAATATAGCTGAGTTTGTAGATTTGACAGATCGTTATGTGGATGCACATCGTTTTAATTTTGATCGTAAAGTTGTTTCAACCAATATTAGAGAAAACCAGAATCGAAACTAGTAAACCATTTGGACGGAGAAATTGTCAACAATTTGATAAGAAGCCTAGGGGTTAGTCTTGTTAATCATGCGGAAGGATAGGACATATTGCAAGTGAGTCAAGTCCTAGACCCGACCCTCGTTTTCATGATAACAAGTATGTTGCAAATTTACAGATAACTCTAAGGCTTCTGAGACTAGAGTGGAAGCAAAGTTGGAAGTGTTTACACCTTTGGAAGTGGAATATGCTGATGGAACACAAGAAAAAAAGTTAAGCCAAAATGGTGAGTATGAGTTGCCTTTAGTATTGCGTGCACTAGTGGTACCAGGATGATGCCAGCTTGTGATGGATTTGTTGAAGGTCATCGTGTTCTAGTTCTTAGATCAGTTAGTTTTAACTGTACTTCAAAATAAAAATGAGTTACACAATTGTTTTGTCTGATATCTTATATGGTAGATACTTAATTTTATTTATTAAAGTTTTTTCTACATTTTGTATTGATATAGTCCATAAATAGCGTGGTGTTATGCTTTGCATAATGGTGTTTGGTATTATTATTATATATAAAGCTTAGAGGCTTTAAGCACGATGCGCTTCAAAAGACAGACATATTATTATTATCAGTATTATTATTATTATTATTATAATCATATATATATATATATATTATATATATATATATATATATATATATATATATATAAACGTTTACAATAAAAAAAGATGTTGAAATATCCTTCATTATAATTAACTTTAATTCAAAATAAACAGAGTTTATGAGTTACGCAGTTGTTTTGTCCGATATCGTCGACGGTATATAATTCAGATAAGCACATTCCATATACCTGAATCAAATAAATAAAATGAAAAATTATGAAAAACAAATTATTGGAGCAAGGAATGGGGAGTTCCAAAATCACTACAACACATTCCCTGTAAAAATCCACAATGTTGGTTTTGAAAAGAAAATAAGTACGATTATACATGTTACATTTTTGCATAAACAGCAGAAGTTCCCATGTTCGAACTTCCAACGAAAGCCTTCTGAAATATTGTCGATTAATATGCTTAAAATGAGGGAGGATTATAAATATTGTTTAAATGTGTGTGCGTCAAATAATAGTGTTGCATTGGCATACCGTACAGTGCGAAATGAATTGTTTCTAATCGGATTCAAACACCCAACGAAAACCTAAATGGCTAAGTTGATTAAGGCGTCTGCATGGACTGCAGAAGGGCCGGTTCGAATCCCGGTTGGGACAATTTGTTAGCACAGGAAGATTCCCCTTCTATATCGTATATTATTATTATTGTTTTGTTATTGCTATTGTTATTATTATTGATATTGTTTCTTGGAAAATGTTTCCTATCTTTTTGCACTGGGGTTTTCCGCCCGGCACTTTGGTCACTTCCCATGTTTGGAACTGTTCCATGCTTTGTCGAATGCATAGGCTATGTATCAATGATGCGCCTGCTAATAGTTAGTGACAATATAGGATAGGGTGTGCATGTGAGGACCAATTAAAGTGATTTAAGGGCAAACAGTCTATACCAGATAATTCAAAAACAGGTCAATTGATCTTAATGAAAGTTTTGGAATGTTTAACCAAATTACAAGGAAGAAATTATTATGTGTTTGGGACGATCCAGTTTAGGGTGTATATTTGAGGGTCATTTAAACTTTTGAGGTCCCAGACCTAAATATCTCTTTTAAAAAAATCAATGGGTATAATTCCAACTTTCTAGAACAGTTTGTCAAGTTTTTGTAAAGAAATGATCACAATTTTGTGACAATCCGAAGTAGGGTGTGGATGTTAGAACGATTCAATGGAAAACGTCCCAGACCAGATATTAAAAAAAAAACCGGATCAACTGCTGATGTGAATGAAATATTCAGAAAAGTTTAACCAAGTAACAAGAAGGAAATTATTATGTGTTGGGGAAGATTCAATTGAGGGTGTAAATGTGAGGATCATTAACATTTCTAAATTCAACCAGGTTACAAAGAAGAAAATATTGTGTGTTGGGCACAATTCATTTAAGGGTGCAAATGTGAGGGTCACTTAAATTCCTGACGTCCCAGACATAAATATCTCTAGAAAGTGTTTAATGGGTCCAAATGAAACTTTCTGTAATAGTTTTTCAAGGACTAGTAAAGAATTGATTAAATGTTTTTTAAAATCCGGAGTAAGGTGTGGATATGAGAACCATTCTAAGGCAAATGTCCCAGACCAGGTATTTCAAAAACAGGTCAACTGATCCGAATGAAACTTTCGGGAAAGTATAATCAAGTTAAAAGGAAGACTTCGTTATGTTGTGGGGATGATTCAGATTAGGGTGTTAATTTCACAGTCATTTAAATATGTAACGTTACAAAATAGTTTTTTAATGTCAAATAAAAAAAAATCAAATTTTGGTGACGATCCGCAGTAGTGTGTGGATATAAAATTATGTAAATGCAATTTCCAAAGCGTTTAAACCAGCTGCAGCTAGATTTATCTATAAACTACCGTGATATATAAATATATATATATACATATATATATCTGTCTCTTATAAGAAAATCTATAATTATATATATATATATATATTTATTTATTTATATATATAATATATATATATATATATATACATATATATATATGCATGTATGTATATGTGTATGTATATATATGTTACCGACGAAATCTTTGGTAAAAGATAATTACACACTGTTAGGCGCCCCTTCCTATCTTATTCAGTTATGCTCCCAAGCCTGCTGTCGTTCATTTCCATTCACATTTTTCTCCTCTACACTTTCATATTTGCTAGCTGAAGTCTTACGGTTAGCGCTTTTTTAAGGTCGCCGCTCATAGACTCTAGAACTCTCTTTCCATTAATATACGGGAATCTTTTTTCCATTTCCATTATTTATTTGTAGGAGCGGTTGGCGCACCGGTTGTGGCTTGGACTCCCAACCTTGAGGTCGGGGGTTCGAAACTCTGGCTGTGCAAATCGCTTGTGCTCTTCGGCAAGGCACTTTATCTACGGTTGCCTCTCTCCACCCAGGAGTACAAGTGGGTACCTGGTAGGTTCCAACACAACCTGCGCTGATTACTAGCTGCAATTTATGGAATGATAATATAATTTCATTTACT
>NW_022703742.1:53125-56112 GCF_011630105.1 Anneissia japonica | reverse complement strand
ATGTGTTCCATATGTGTTTGATCCAATGACCGGGGTAGTAATGTGAAGCGCTTAGAGGCCTTGTAAAGGCATGAAGCGCTATATAAGAACGACATATTATTATTATTATTATTATTATTATTATTATTTAAGGCCAGACTCAAAACTCATCTTTTCTCATCAATCTAATTGTTTTTCCTTTTGTTGATGGTTTTTATTATTCTTTTTCCTTTGTCACTCCTTCATCTTGTTTGTTTATCGTATTGAACTTCTTTTTCACATTTGTTGAAAGCGCATACACACTGAGTAGTATGCGCTTTATAAGTCTACATCCATTAACATTACCATTAATTGCTACCGGTATGTCATATAACACGTCAACCTTGTTCTTATTATTATGTCTTGACTTAATCATTATTATATAGATTGATATAATTATATGTGGTACTTATTGTATTGCAATACATACAGGCTGCTAATAAATAATACTTAATACATATTTTCTATATTATTATAACAGTTTATAAGTTAATCAATGCTTACACTGTTGTTGTTGGTTCCAGATCAGACAATGCACCATTTTCAATATTCTCAATAGGATTATTAAATATATAGCTAGAAGACAGAAAATTGTTTTAATTGAAACTGGTTGCTTAAATAATCTAATTATCAATCGTTTATAAAGTAATGAAAATAATAATGAAGTATATATAAATATAAATATAAATAATATGATTGAATTGTACAATATCGTAGTTTAAGCTTGAAGAGCAGTGCCGTGCCGATGCGCCATTATTCCATTGACGGTTACCGTATTGGCGCACAACAAAATTAATTCATCCGCAAAGGAGGTTATGTTTTACATTGGATTTTTTTTATGTGTGTAAGTTTGTCAGTTTGTTTTATTTTCCTTTTACATGTATTCTTACTTCATAATTTTTCATGATTCTTTTTTTTTTCTTTTTTTTTGGCTTTTTAACATCAGTTATGGCAATGAGGAAAAGCTTTTAGTTCTGTTTTACAAACAGGCATAGTAAATTCGGTTGTTGTTGCTGCTGTTGCTGCCGCTGTTGCTGCTGTTTCTGTTGCTGCTGCTGTTGTTGCTGCTGTTGTCGCTGCTACTGCCGTAGCTGCATTGTTGTTACTTACAGGTATTTAAGTGACCCGATCCGTACGTTGAACATCTTATATGATATTTTCGTTAGCCTATTTCCGTAGATGAAGCTAGAAAAACGAGAACAATTTAATTTTATCGATATTGAAGCTACAAATCTAAGGAAAACTCAATGAAAGTTGACTTTCCAAGTAATCATGTACCAAGCCAAATAACTTTAATAGATAATTCATTCAAACGCTTGCACACCAGCAACGCAATTTTACTTACATAGACCGGAGGCTGGTTCCACTGAAAGATCCACCTTCTATATATGATATCTCATTGTGATAAAGGAATCTTTAATAATTGTAAAAAGTATAAGATGTTTATCAAATCATTCTCGTAGCAATATACTAGCAATCAATAGCCATCGTAGTTTATAACGTAATTATATGTACAACAAATGCCAAAACACAACTATTTTGTTTATATAATTCCCATCCAGGCTGTTTACAATTTGTATTGAGAAACATACATATCAATAATGAACAAAAATAATGAGGAGAAAAATATCATGATAATAAACATACTTGCAGTGATGCTATAAGTATTTTGTATATTTTTGCACTTATAGATCACTCTTCTTTAAAGTCAATAATGCATATATTATTATAGTATTACTGCATGACGGTTTAGAGTTAATCTCTATATCGTGTTATGATTTAAACATTGTATTTACCCTTCTTTAAGGATTTATATATATATAATTTATATATATATAAATTATATATATAAATCCTTATATATATAATTTATATGTATATATATATATATATATATTTATGTATATTATATCGTAGTATATACACATTTTTATTTCCTTTAACTTACATCACTTCCAGACTTTCCAACTGACAGAAATGATTTTTAAAAATATACCGAATGTTATTTTTTGCCAAAAGTATTTCTTTTGCCGAGTCAACAATGACGCTTCTATTTGGTTGAGAACTTAGGTCGATAGAATTAAGAGTCATCCTTCTGAAGAAAAAAACATTTATAAAAATATACACGACAGAAATAATAATTTAATCACTAACTATTTTGTCTGTTATTATAACATAAAACGGAATTTTATTAGAACGACATGTTCTTCATCTTATATGTAAAGCTAAATATATATATATATATATATATCAGTTGCCTGACGATCGCAATAGCGTGAAACTCCGAGTAGCAACATTCTGTTCCAGCGACCTCCAGTTCTATATATATATATATTATAGTTCACGTCATTATATTGTTATATTTTACAGTATTATATAATGTATGTCATATCTCATATTATATTTTATATAATCTTATATTTTTTCATGCCATTTTTGATAAGTTATGCGTCTACTTGACCTTTTATTACTATCCTTATTATTTTTATTAATATTTTTTTTTTATTATTATTATTATTATTATTTCTATTAGTAGTAGTAGAAGTAGTATTATCTCCATTTCTTGTGTCTCCGGCTTCTGTACATTTTATTTTGTTTCATTTTCATTTTTGTTTATAATAGGCCTATTTCATTGTTTACCGTTCCTTTGTTTTGTCACACTTACCAGCTATTGATTTATGCCTATTTGCTTCTGTCAGACTTAGGGCCTCCTTATAAACTACGGTATTGCTAGTGATAAGACCATGTGACCTTTTGTTTATAGACCTGGTGCTTGGTCACCCATTGTATAGAATTGTATATTCTGTTAAGGTTTTCAACGATACTCAAGCACTGACGAAGGTAACAGGAGCCTGCCGAAAATTTTGCAAATAAATATTTATATGTCTCCTATAAGTCAAAGTATCGTAGCAGTTTATTGTGTCTACGTTTGCCTATATATATATATATATATATATATATATATATAT
>NW_022703742.1:49179-52758 GCF_011630105.1 Anneissia japonica | reverse complement strand
ATATATGCTTAAGATCGTTTCCAGAGTTTAGTTTTTAGGGTTTTTTTTTTTCAGAATATCAGTATATTTATTTTGTATAATATTATACTTACAAGCAGAGCCTCACGTTAAGAATATAAAGACCAAGTGGAATTTCTGTCAATTCATTTCTATCTAAATACCTGTAGATCAGATTACAGTACTTCAGTGAAAACGCAACAATATATAGAAATATAAAGAAATATTAAATACACATTTGGATAACATTTTTTAAGGTCTATAATACAGACAACGAGCAGTCAGACATTCATTCTTCTCCATCAGAAACATACTAACAAAACACAGACGTGTGTACTGTATATACAAAACAAATAGAATAATATTTGTATGTACTGTATTCGAACTGTACTTACAAATTCCATACACTTCCCACTTCAGCAAATGCCTCAGGGTCTATGTGCTGCAATCCATTGAATGATATATCTCTATATAAAAAAATAATAAGTTAATAAAATTTACTTTAAAAAGATTTCTAATATTATTATTAATTAGCAGCAGCAGCAGCAGCAGTAGTAGTAGTGGTGGTGGTAGTAGTAGTGGTGGTGGTAGTAGTAGTAGTAGTAGCAATAGCAGTAGTAGTATTATCACTAGTATTATAAATTATATTATTCGAAATAATAATGTTCTGCCCAACCTGATAAGTTAAGGGTTTTTGGTTTGTTTTTTATTAGTTTTTTTTTTTCTACACAGATTTAAAAAGAAAATCTTGCAAGTGATTCGAGTTGGAACCGAAACCACGTCATATATCTTATTTTGTAGAACACCAAACTTGCTCTTTCTACTTAAGAAAACTCTTCAATTATGTCGGTACTTCAATGTTATTTCAAAAGAAGCAGAACATCATTACTATCGAATTTCCGATGTAACCCCATGTAAAATATTGTTTTTTACTTTTCATATCTTTATTCATATTATTAATCATAATAATATTCATATTATTATTCATAGGCCTATTAGTTTTAAACAATTACGACACTATACACGATGCACATGTTATTGCTAGACTAAAACAAAATATGTGATTCGGTTATCAGGAAATGTGTGGTGTTGTATTTTGTATGACATTTGTACAGATTTAAGATACTTAATATGACACATGACCCCTCATGCACCTCCATTTACCCTTTCAGCCATCTTTAACTGTCAGATGACATCATAGTGCATATGCCCCCAAGGGAGCATGGACACAATTAAGTATTAAAAAAAACATATATAAAAACGACAGGGTCTAGTGCCATCATTGGTGTGGAGATTGGACATTTTATTTATAAGAGAATAGTCACACGTGGTACTATATGACTCCAACAGAATATTGGCCCTAAACCTTGCTGTGCCATCCCAATGCAGAATGTCAATGACGATTTTGACAATGACATTTTTTAAATATTGAAGTAAAAAACAAAGTAAAAATGTATTGATCCTTTAACAAAGGAAATCGAATGCTCCTTTTAAAAGACAATGTAAAATTTCATAAAACTACTCATACTAATATAAAAATTATAATACTAACGTTTAAAATTTAAAGTATAAAGTTTTCCCGGCAGAAATAAATGAACAGGAATGACGATTGTTGATTATTGAAAATTATACCATTACCACTAGATTACGGTAATTAAAATCATTTTATCGAAGAATTCTCACTTATGTGAATATCTATTAGGCCTACCTCATCATTATGACCAGAGGCAGGAAAGCACATATCCTAGCATCCATAAAAACAAACATTCCAGTGGAGGGCCCCTGGGTTCCTCCAAAGTAGGCCTACTCTACTACAACTTCAAGTCTGTTTTTTTCTATTTGCAAAGACCTGTTCCTTGCAACCGACTATAGTACCTTTTTTAATTCTCTGTGAAGTGTATGCCTGAAAATTGTTGGAATGAACTGTATAAATTACTCTAAGAAGAGCGTTCTGCAGCAGCTATATGAAGTTATGCTATGAAACAATTGTTATTAAAGATTCGTGATAAAAAAAATAAAAAAAAAAGCTTAAGGAATTTGTTGAACCTTCATTTTTGACTATCCATAATGGTGATGTGATGATGAAGGATTTTGCTATATATATAGGAATGTCACTTCCAGCCATCTCGAGGTTCTATTTCTGAACATTTTCACACCTCACCATGGTATTGCTCCGATGGGTGTGAACCCACGAATGCCCCCACCCTTCTCCACCTTAAAAAAATCTTCGCTCTTTGGTCTCATTTATGATGGGGTTATTTTGATGTCATTAGTCCTTTAATCACTCACAAAACTATTCCACCGCTTATGTCATCATCATCATAATAATTACAATCGTTATTAACTCCTGAGAATGCAGGAAAGTGCATCCCAGAGTCCGAAGACACACTTATCTGTTGACAATCTCATTGCTTGATATTTGCATATGATAAATGAAATTATAATAGAGCCCCTATTAAGGGTACACCTTCTAGACCAAACAATGTGTCCTCTTAATAGGGATGTCCCTGAATAAGGTACCCTTATTAAAGGGGTGGGGACATTAACCAAAAATGTGAAATTGACCCTTTAATATGGGTTTTAGCATGTAGTCATATAATGAGGACATATTCTTTTATTTCAGTTGATCTCTAAATTAAACTAAATTTATTTAAACAAGTTAAGCAAAAATAACACCTTTATGATGAATTAGGCCTAATAAATTAATTACAATAAAAGTTGTATATTGTTCTAGATTCCAGTGCTATGATAGATATAACAGAATGAAGAAAGTAATGACTTAGAAATCAGTGAGAGGGTTACAGTATAGATTTAAGTGGCGGAATCAGGGAGCGGGGCAGCCGGCCTAGGCCCCTCTTTTATTTATTTATTTTTTAAATGGAGAGAAAAAAAGAAAATTGTATTCACATTTAAGCCCGAGAGTGGCATTTCTAGGCATCTAGAGTGCCATAATCCTAAATGTTCTTATCTCGGCCCCAACCTGGCGTGACTGAGATGGGCATCCAGGTAAACAAAGTATCCACAGTATGACCTTTGGGCCCCCACCCATGTAAAACCAGCCACATTCAACAACATTGTGCCCCTCCACTCTTTCGCAAAAAAGCTGGATAACCCCTGAATGTTAGTGCTCTATATTAGGTATGTCTTTATCACCTGTTATATCTGTACATGCAGGTATCTACATGGTCTCTTTGAGATCAATTTATTGACTAAAATTAGAGTGTAATCGCTGTAAGGTCTACCAGAAGGAAACACAGGATTTCATTAAAATATTTTAACAATTCAAGTGATAGTACAACTCATCTAGAACCTATAAATACTTTATTATGCTTCAGGCTGAATTTGGCAAGTGTAATTCAAATTGTACCAGCAGTATGTTTTTAGAAACTCTACGTTAATAGTGTAGGCATAGGAGGCCTACTGTATTTCCAAAGATAATTCATAGCATATTGTATCAAGTGTATTCACATGTTTTATTTAAATGCATATTGTTTATATTTCACAATACCTGTCTCTTATACACATCTAGATGTGTATAAGAGACAGATCTTAGACGATTTTTAAGCTAAGATTTTGCTAAGA
>NW_022703742.1:47582-49097 GCF_011630105.1 Anneissia japonica | reverse complement strand
TATGCGTTTTATTACTCTATACATATATATTTGTGTTTCTTGCACTTTATTTATTCATGGAGAAATAAGCAACTTAATTTACTTTTGAACAATATATCATTTTCGCAGTAGACTTAAAATTGTCTTGTTCCCATGATTTAAAATAGTCCTACGAATTTTTAATTTGGTCAATGCTACCATTATGTATCCAGATGGGAATATGTGGTGGCTATACAGGTTTCCCAGCTTCTATTTCCAGGCATCCAGAAGTGCCATATTTCCAACATAGACTCTATCTCCATGCTAACTTTATTTTTTATGGCTGCCGCCTGTGGGGAAGAGCGCTAGCGGCCCTACAAGTTGTCAGCATCTATTTCTGGGCATTCAGAGTTGCAAAATGTTGTTGAACTATCGTAGGGCTGGAGTGGATGCTGTCAGACCCCACTAATTTTAATTTTTAAATCCTGTATCCGTGGATAGGGTTAGCGGGTCTTTGTACAATTACATTTGTCCCCCAACCCTTATTGCTTTCATTAGGCGGGGAAGTGTGAGTGGCGGCGCTTATTCACATTTTTACAGTTTGGCGTAATTTAGCCCTTGGTATAATTCGATTTGCATCACTGGTCACACTGACGTGGATGACTAACGTTAGACGACCGCTATGTCAATTAAAACAAAGGCGATATTGAGTATTTGTATAATAACATAATATGAATGTTATTTGATGTCAATTATAACAAATACATAAATAACATGCAAGCAGATAAACAAATGAATAAATTAAAACAAAAATACAAATTATATAGACAAACAAATAAAAAATACACACCATAAACAATATGATTAGAGACAAGCAAACAAATTAACAAGCAAATAAACACACAAAAAAACAAACATATATGTTGGTCTCGCTGCCTACTCTAGGCTAGTTTGTAGGGCCTAGGCCTGGACCTGTCATCAGCTGATTATGGTCACACCTTGTTGCTTGAGCGAAAAAATTCAACCCTTTATTTAGAAACACCGATCACCGACGATTCACTTCTTCCATCATCGATGATTCAATTAAGTTTAATCATCGACGATTCACTTGTTCCTTCATCGACGATTTACTTGTTTCATCATGGACGATTCACTTGTTTCATCATCGACAATTCACTTTGTTCATTATCGACGATTCACTTTTTTTATTATCGAACTTTTTATCATCGACGATTCATTTTTTTTCATCGACGATTCACTTTTTTCATCATCGACGATTCACTTTTTTCATCATCGACGGTTCACATTTCATCATCGACGATTTAATTTTTTCATCGTCAGTTCACTTGTTAGCATCGAACTGTTGGTTGAACGGCGTACCGTTCTGAACTTGCTGTTGCTTGGTATACTTCCTCTAAGGCACTTCTTGGACAGTACCCCCGTAGTACTGCCGGTTTCCTCATAGACTACCTCCGCTGAGAAGTTGACCAAATTACTATATTTGATTTGTGACTTGTGATTGCTACCAGTGATGGCGCCAGCGGGGGGGGGGGCAGA
>NW_022703742.1:43500-47565 GCF_011630105.1 Anneissia japonica | reverse complement strand
CAGGGCTTTACCCCCTTCCCCGGACAGGCCAAGCCCCCCCCACCCATTAGACAGAGATCGTCGGGCGGTTGGACTAAAAATATATAAAAATAGGTCCACGCCAAGCCAACACATGTCTGTCACAATCAGAGAGTGTCATTTCTGGCCATCCAGAGGTTCCTATTCTTAAAGAAATCTCATTTGGGAGGGGAACACCCTCTCAAACCCTTCCCCCAGCTCGGGCCTACCAGCCCAAGTCCCTCTGTCGGACAGCTCAGCCCCTCCCCCACTGATTGCTACCTCTACTTAAAAGGCTTCACCTCATATAAGATCTGTCGTTACCTCCCAGTCATTATCTGCAATCAAAGGGTTTTACCACTATGAGCTGATGCCATTTACTACTAGAGCTTCTGCCCTCTGTAACAATGGAGGAATTAGTTTAATCTAAAATAATTCTTCCATGCTGCAACCAAGTTAGTGAATTGTGGAGAACTCTTTGAGTCGGCTGACAAAATCGCATTCTGATTTCTCTTAACTGCGTCAACAACCATGTTGATAACGTTATTTGGACGCCATGTGTATTAGCCATACTTACTGGACAGGAGCTCAAAGTAATATTCTGCATATTTACTTTCTTACCTCAAGCATAGCAGCAGTCGTAATCGTAAAAAGAACTAAAGTAGGGTGCAGGTCATATGTAGTGAGAAATTATATAGTTGCTCCATTTCCCACAGCACAGTCCAAGAAGCAAAATTCTTCTCCTTAACTTTTTCCCTCCTCTTATTCTCAGACCTCGTTCTCTCTCTGTAGCCAATGGGAAATTGCTACATCATATGCTCTAAGTGGCCACATGATTTTAGGCATAAGGCCTTGTTGTAGAAACCACAACTTCAAATTTCCAGCCAGATCACACATCTCAATTGATTCTAACCCTTCAAACACCATATATGTGGTAGCTTTTCCCCTTCACTAAATGTTATTTCAGGACCAGATCTCTCAGCAGTCTTTATGATAACTTCTTTGACTAGAGAAAACACAATTGTTGATGCAGTACATCCTTCGGAATTCCAACTCCAGTTCTTTCCATTGTGTAGTATACTCTCCAGTTACGATCCGTACCGATCTGTACGCATTAGCCAAGTGATGCCATAATACAGTCAAGTTTCTCTTCTGCGCCTCTTTCAACATCTACATTGGCTCTCCTATATCAAGCTTTATTGCCTGGTCTTGTTAGACTCACCAGCCCCTCAATGACAATGGTTTTCTTCTGAGTAGGTTTTCCTCCGGTGCCCTTCGAGGAATCTTTTGATACATAAAATCCACTATGTTTACTTTGTGAGAATAGATCTTTTTGTGAACTGGTACTGGTTCCCAAAAAGCTTTTCTTTAGCGTTCTCTCTCTATTTTTGTTTGCGTCGCTAAAATTTATTACGTCTAAGGGAGTCACCCATGACTATTTTCTTTTCTGATATTCCAATCAAGATACTCTCATGAAAATAGGTAATATGTCTTCATCAAACTCCATTTCACACCTTCTAATCTGCCATTGCATTTGAACTTTGTCTTCTAGTCACTTCTTTGCCGCAACTTTTTGCTGTGGTGGAACTGTGATTAGAAACATTTCCTCGATTGTCTTCCGACTCCAAGAGGACGAAGGACAGGGGCTGGTAAATTTGGATGTCCTTCAAACTTGAGAACATCTTTACACACCAACACACCATGTCCTGCATCTTAACAGTACAGTATATACATTCTTGTTTTGGTATGTAGGCATGGCCTAGAATTTGATGATTTGTTACGACCATTAGTCATAGAGATATACAAAATGTTGTGCATATATTATAAGTAAAAGGTTAGTTGTAGCATTTATGGTCTCGATATGCCAAAATGTTTCATTAAAGAAAATACAAACATCTAGATTCTGAATTTTTTGAAAAAGCAACTTTAGGTCCCAGTAGGTGCCAAGATATCAAAACCCTATATCATTACACCTAACTTGCATAATAAAAACTTATTTGCATATGAGCTACATATTTTTAAAAGAAAGGGATGGTGACGTGACTTTTTTTTTTAAGTGTAATGAAAATAAATACATATTTTTTTTAAATGCCTAAATCAAGCTTCAACAACCATTAGTCATAGGCATATGCAAATTCTGTGAATATGGGGTCAAATGTCATTTGTAGCATGTGTTCCTTTCGAAAAAAAAAACATTTGTTTGCAATTACTTTTACAGAACATATGCCAGATTATATTTTAACCTCAATTTGACATAATGAACTTAAATGACCTTTAAAGAAAATTGTCCTGACATTAAAAAGTGTCAGTTTCATTAAACCTAACATATCATAGATCAGTTTCAAATATAGGAATGAGTGTTTTTTTGTTGTTTTTTTTTTGGGTTTTTTTGACGGTTGGGTTTAACCGTATTTTAAACTTCAATAATAATACAGCACTACCCAAATGTGCAGCTCTTCTCTGGTCACTCCTTTACACCAACCCCCTTTTGTTAGTCTCGGGCCACAAACCCAGAAACAATTGATTTTTTATTTTATTTTATTAGTAAAAGTGTTTTCTACTAGTGCAGAATGGTTTAATCGAATTACTAAAATACTATACATGTTATTTTAATCATCTATATTTTAGCCACTGTGTATATTTAAATACAGGCATGTTTGTATTTTTTAAATATTTCCATAGTCTTATTTTTATTACACCACCCCCTTATTACACCCCCCCCCCCCCCCCACACCCAAAATCACTCATCAGCCGTCTCTTATCTCTATAAATATAGATGTACGTACAACAATCCAACAATTTACATATTAATACTTACATATGTAGTAAGAAATGTGCACGAAATGCTCTCGACGGGATGCTTCTGATCGAGTTAAACATTAAATATCTTTAAAATGAAAAAAATATATATATAATTTTAATTGTATATTATTTTTTTCACTTTGCAATTACACACGCAACAAAAAGTACTTACATGCTCGAGCTGTTTCCAAGATTTCTGAAGCTTCCTGTCGCTATATTCTCAACACCTGCATATTTTAATTGTCTATGGAAATAAATAATAGTGATACAGACAATATATATTTAATAACCAATTTTTAAGACAGAAAATTTTTTCACTCCACTCATTATTATGATGATCAATTCATCAGTTTTACTTTAGTAACAACCATATTCTGTGAATGACTGTGGGAGTAACTGAGAGATAACGATATTAACAGTGACACAAAGCACAAACAGATAAAGGAGTACATGAATTAAGTTAGTTAGCGATACTAATATTATTATTATTAATATTAATAATAATAATAATAATAATAATAATAATAATAATAATAATGATAATAATAATAATAATAATAATAATAATAATAATAATAATAATAATAATAATAATAATAATAGTTGTAGTATTTTTATTGTTAGTATTGCTATTGGTACTATTGCTATTAAGTTTGCTATTGGCTTTGTTATTGTTATTGCTATTTTTATAATGATTATTAATTATAATATTATTGCTATTATTATTAATATTACTATTATTGGTGATACGCTTCAGATTTTTCTTCTTTATTTATTTATTTTTTTTTTATTCTTTCCCACTTTTTTGTTGGTCGATTTTCTCAAAAACGGCACATGTTTGATCTTTCCTGCTAACGTTGCATATAGATCTACATCTGAAGTTGTGCACCTGACTTTGTGGATGACGTCACAATTACGTGACGTCATCTACGCGCCATTTTGTGAAATTCTATCATTGACCATAACTTCTTTACTAACAGGTATTTTTCAATGAAACTTGACACAAGTATACTTCACATCAAGTGTCAACTTCCTGCACCATTACCGTCCGCGCGTCCAGAGTAAAGTACGTGCGTACGCGTGCGTCAAAATTAAAAAATGCTCAAAATCACTTTCTGCACCCCATTATTCTACTGTCATCATATTCATATATGTAGGACTGGTGACTGTCCTTGTAAAATGCAATATGCGAGGGTTATATAATCCTAATCTGGCTTATGCCGTCCTGTATATTGTATATACAACCAGATTACAACAGTTTAAGGC
>NW_022703742.1:42463-42862 GCF_011630105.1 Anneissia japonica | reverse complement strand
TATCGTTCATAAATTCGTTCATGTCCGTTTAATGTGTTTGTTGTTTTATTTGTTTAAATCATACCCATCTTATGCGCTGTCTCTTATACACATCATTATTATTATCAATGTAAATATCTAAATACTATTAAAAATGTTATAGGCCTAGAAGAAGTACTTAAAAATACCAGAGCAGATGACACATTCAATTACCTGTATGATTAAAATTTATTAATAAATTATAAATATTTTCAAAGTTACCATGGTGGGGCTTAGGTGGTCAATCTGTAAAATTTCCTCACTGGATCTTTTATTCCTTTGCAATGGCTAGTTTTCAACTTTAATACCAATAACCAGTTAACTGCACTGAGCAGTAAATCTAGTAAATAATGTAGTATTTAAGCCAGACTTGGACTAGGA
>NW_022703742.1:40087-42336 GCF_011630105.1 Anneissia japonica | reverse complement strand
GCCTTAAGCCTAATATAGGAGGCTAGTAGTAGAAATAGTGAATTCAAATATAGGCCTGCACTGAGGTAATAGAACACCAGGGAGGTACTATTAGGGGGACCCACTATGACACTCAAAGTAGGGAGCCTTTTGGCAATTCTAAATACCTAGGCCCTTCACCCCTAGGCCAGAGGCCCGGCTTTTTCCCACACATGATCGAGCCGAAAGTTGTTCATCTAGGCCTAAACTAGGCAATATGCCGGGGGCCTTGGTCTATAAGTCTATAGACCTAGGTTGACTGAACTTTAATGTTTTTTAAAGCATTAGAGTTAATATAAGTCTAAAATTTTAGAGAAAGACATGATATACATACCTGTATACGTACTATTTTGAATCAAAAAACCATGTAAATGCGTGTGTTTACAGTCATAATTCGGATGAATTTCAAAATGGCGTATTTAGAAATTGGTTAAAAAATCTACGCTGGTTCCCGGCGTTTGAAGCTGTTCCAGTATAGTAATTAAACTGTTGTTTGTATATACAATATACAGGACGGCATAAGCCAGATTAGGATTATATAACCCTCGCATATTGCATTTTACAAGGACAGTCACCAGTCCTATATATATGAATATGATGACAGTAGAATAATGGGGTGCTTTCTGACTAAATTAGAGCATGTTTTAGGTCATTTTTCGTAACTTTTCGTCCCGCGCGCGCATTTTTACGCGCGCACGTACATAAACTGGAATTATCGTTTTTTTACATGTATTCACAATTTTCCAATCTTTTTCGGTCATTTAGGGTCAGTAGCAATGCTGTACGCGCGCATAAAAGATACGAATCCATGTGCGCGTTTTTGTCGAGTTAGAGCGGAAATAGGCCAAAGTCATGCCTATTTTCAATCGCTTATAGCTCCTTAGGATGATTGGTGACCCTCAATTTTTACTATATTCTGAAAGCACATAAGTTGTAGATATGATTTTATAGGTCATAATGGCTGATCAGACATTATGACGTCATCATATTGCCATCTGAATTCAACAAACTGAATATTATCGATGACGTCATTTAAAAAAAATGCGCATTTGAGCGTATCTTCCTTATCCTTGATCTATTTTCTCTAAACATTGAGGAAGATTATAACTGAGACAATTCTCTTTCATAAATGTCACGACTTTTTACATTTTGATGACGTCATCATTTTTTACATAATTGTTTTATCTGACCATTCATCTTTCTTTCCTCAAATCATTGAAATCACCTATATCATCATAAATAATTGACATATATAAATCATATTCAATTGGCATAAAACTTCAAGTCAAGTATGAATGTAATGCTCGCAAATTTTCCGTGCGCGCATCATAACATTTTTAATCTGTTATAGCTCCTTAGAATGATCGGTAACACCCATTTTTATTACATATTCTGAAAACACATGAGTTGTAGATATGATTTTATTGATCATAATGGATGATCGGAAATTGTGACGTTATCATTTTGCCATCTGAATTAATAAAAACTTTTTCTTTTAATTTCCTCATTTATTAACATATTTAAGCGTATCTTTCTTATTGTTAGTCAATAGTTTCTCAACTTCTGAGTAAGTTATAGCTGAGACAATTCTCTTTCGGAATCATGTCCTTCATTTTCATTTTGATGACGTCATCATGGTCAAAATGAATGATTTTTGGACCTCTTCACTTTCAATTATTGAGAAATAATATATTGGACAGACCAACAGAGGGCGGCTGACTGTATTTCGACGCTATCAGACTGATTATATAGTTCTTATGAAGGGAAAATTCGTATCTTTACGACGAACAGGTATCAAAATTACTATCATCAGTCTCAGCGTATCACCAAATTCGTCTATGACGAATTCCGAATCTAGTTATACTTATGAATGTGATATTTATAAATAATTATAGACTGGGTGCAGTAGGAAATTAGCGGGAAAAAAGTAAAGGAAAATTTATTTTTGGTTTTTCTGAATCAGTATATCATATAGTGTCTCAGAAAAAAAAATCCTCATTCTTAGAGCTTGGGCAACTTTTTTTTAAAGCACTTTGAAGTTTTGACATAAAATATCCTATTTTGGACTGATTAAGATGGGGGTAGGGGAAATAAATGTATGTTTTTAGTCACTTATACATATGCTATGTATATCAAATGTAACTTGAACTTGGCTAAATAATTACTCTTCACTGTCGTAAAAAAAATTAATCGGAATGATGACGTCATCACAAAAAATTCCAAGATGGCTG
>NW_022703742.1:37420-40080 GCF_011630105.1 Anneissia japonica | reverse complement strand
TCTCTTATACACATCTAGATGTGTATAAGAGACAGGTATATATATATGTATATATATATATACATATATATATATACATATATATGTAATAATAATAATAATAATAATAAACTATCAGAATATAAACCCACTGGAAAAAGAAATAGCGAAATTTTGCTCTGAAAGACCCAACAATTCAATTTTTGGACTCGGATCGGGGTAAATTGAAAAAAAAACTATGGTATTATATAGTTACTTCTAGTTTTGCTGTAAATGTGAAAATTGTCAATAAACTTAGTTAACTAGTTACTCTTTACTGTCTTTATCAAATTTGAATAAAATGATCATAATGCCAATTTCCAAGATGGCGTTCATCTTGGCGGGGAAAATATTATTATTATTATTATTATTATTATTATTATTATTATTATTATTATTATTGTTCTCAAAGTATAAAATACAATCTCATCAAAGCAATGTACACATATAGAGCAACTTAAATAAGGTGGACAGCGATGACTTCATGGGTACCTGTTTTCGTCATCGGTTCCAGACTAAGATGGTGTTCAGAATGTTGGGGGCGCCGTTGATGACGTCATGTGTACTGCGGTGATCGTCGTGCGATGGGGGCGCCGTTGATGACGTCATCGGTTCCTGATTATTAAAGTGGCGCCAGCTACAACGATCTCGAAGTTATTAAGATAGGATGACGTCATGGTCCCCCGATCGAAGCATATAAAAGAGAACTTAGGGGCGAGATCTCGACACTTCAACAAACTCTACTCATTCGATGCAAGATGGACAGTGAAGGATTTGTCACGTGCCCCTTCTTCCGAGACCACCGGGTCAAGTGGTCTCGATTTCATCGCCACTTCTGCAAATGCAAGGCACGATACGATGGAGACGAAGAAATAGAACTTTGCCGTTTGGGGTGTCTTACTGGCGTAGAGGTCAGCAAGATGGCTGCCCATCCATCGAGAAAATCTGTTTGATGAGGCAGCTATACGTCCAGCCGTCAAGTTCGCCGACTTACGGGGAATATCGAGACCTAGAATGGCAACCTGAAATGTAAGTGACTCTCTTCCCCCTCTTCTCGTTTCGTTTTACGTTATCGTTTTATAACTGAGCTAATCGTTTGAATTCTTTTATTTTTTTTTATCTCAGATTGGAGGACGTTGTTTTACCAGCGGAGGAGACGCCGCCGAAAACTTTGCAACAGTCATCGCAAGAAGATGCGTAGTCCACCGGCGGAGCGACGATCCTTTTAACAGAAGTCTGGTGGCGTACATGGAAACCGACGTCTCAGTACCCACGTCGAAATTCGTGAACGCCAGACGGGCGCTGGCCGCCGCCATGCGACGGAAGCGGACGGACAGAGGGAAGATTAGGAGGTCCTGGCCACCGGCAGAAGGATGTTGGAAACAGGTGTTCCAAACGGGGAGACCGTGGCCGATCTCGAAGGCGCTGTCGGCGCGGTTCCCTTACTTTCTGTGGGAATTGCTCAAGACGCTCGAGGAGAGCGACAGGTGCGTCGTGTGCATGACGGCTTATGCAGAAACGATGAATTTGCCCTGCAGGCACTTTGTATCGTGTCGATCCTGCAACAGTCGACTGCGGAAGTGCCCGACGTGCAGACGGCCTATCGAAATGAGATTGGCGGAGTGGCAGATTCCGGACGACACGAGGGTGTTTAGATGATTATGGGCGATTATAGTTAAAACAGGAAAAAATATATAAATCTTTATCGTTTTTCAATTTTAAATAATACATTTTATTATAAAAAAAAATTAAATTTGACTGAGATTGTATTTTTTTGTTGTTTCCGTTCGAAAGTTCATTGAGGGCGGCAGACTGGTTTTTGCGAAAGTCATGATAGGGTCGGATTGAAAAACATGAGAAAAAAAATAACCGTTTTCTCACGTTAGCAAAAACGTGTTTGCCGCCATCTATGGTCTTTACGTTTTTCGCCAAAGTATTGCGCATATAAGCAGAAGCGAAGAAGTTCACATGCGATTGGGAGTTCACCTGCGCTTGGGAGTATGGCAGATTTCGAAAATGGACTATGCGGTTGCTTCGAAAACTTCGGTATGTGCGTGTTCACTTACTTCCTGCCGTGCTACACGCAAGGGAAACTCGCGGAATCACTAGGAGACGACTACCTTCTCTGCGGTCTCGCTGTCATGGTACCGCTGGTGAACATTTTCGCTCGTATGATCACTCGGCAGAACGTCAGGGAAAACAAAGGGATCGAAGGGAGTGGAATAGGCGATCTCTTTGCCGTTTGTTGCTGCGGTTTCTGTGCTCTGGTCCAGGAAGCCAGGGAGATGCAGATTCAGGCACCGCTCGGAGCCGGAGAATCGATGGGGCGTGCATAGGTGTTTGCAAATAAATAAAATTTCGCAATCGTCTAAAAAAAGATATACTTATAAAACTTTCTTTCATTTTTCTTCTCTTTAAAAACATACGTTAAAAATAAACATTTTCCATGGCCACGTACCACAATTTTCCAACGGTTATACGAAACTTTTTTTTTTTATTCTCGACATTAACATAACGTCGAGACGAGTGCGGAGTATCGCAGACAGGATGACCGCCAAAGCATTCGAGGGGAACGTGCATCGGCGTCGCATGGTCTTCGAGATCAACGAACGCTGCTTCGACGTCGTGGACGACGTCGCGAG
>NW_022703742.1:29887-36642 GCF_011630105.1 Anneissia japonica | reverse complement strand
CGCAGACAGGATGACCGCCAAAGCATTCGAGGGGAACGTGCATCGGCGTCGCATGGTCTTCGAGATCAACGAACGCTGCTTCGACGTCGTGGACGACGTCGCGAGGGACGTGTGTCCTTCGAAGAAAGGCCGGTCGCAGTTTTTGGAGATTCGACAAGGTCGCCGTGAAGCTGAACGTGAACACGTCCGAGCCGTTTCTGTACGGTTGGCGGTTGATGGTGCTGGACGAGAAAACTCGAGCACTGACCCTCGCCTTCTGCAGGAAAGTGTCTGTCATGTGGGCGGGCGTGGCCGACGTCGCGCGTCGAAAGGTTACCGCGGAGGATACGGTCGACAAAGGCGTGAGGACGGCGTGGAAGGACGATTATCACGGAGCGTTGACCAACGACGCGAGGTGCGACGAGGCTCGTCCGGACATGATGGGCAGAGAGAGCAGCTAGCTCAGTCGGCTAATCTGGTAGTAGCCGCTGTGTGTGCGCTCAACCATGGAGATCTCTAGGTCCGCGGTTCAATTCCCATCGCTGCCTCTCCTTGTGTGTTTCAACTAGAGGGCTGAAATACAAGTTACAATAGCGCACCGTCTTTCGGATGAGACGTTTACGCTGTTGGTCCCTTGTGCATTATGGCCCATGTGCACGTTAAAGAACGCAGTACACTCTTCGGAAAAGAGTAGGGGATTGTCTCCCTGTGTACTGCCCAATCACCACCAGAAGGACCCCACTGGAAATAAGTCTTCTTCTAGACTTTCGTAGGCTATCCTTGGTGTTTACACCGAATAAATCCAATCCAATCCAAGACGAAGAGTTCGAACGTTCGGACGGCGTTCGGTTCACCCCTGGTGAAGCATCTCGTCGAACGAGATTTTCGAGTGTCCCTCGACGACTTCCAAAACGTCGATCGCGAAAGATCGGCGTTGCTACTGTCGCGGAGGAGAGAGAATTTCGAGGACCGCCGCAGGTAAGTGGAGGAAAAGAGTCACGGGAACGACAACGACGTCGAAGCCGCTCGCTTCGAGAATTCCGTCGGCGAGGTGCTGAAAAAATACGGTCGTTCGTAGATGCTCGTCTGCGACAGGAAGCACTTCGACAGGGACGACTTCAAGAGCACCAAGACGGACTACGTCGTTCCGTTTCCGGTCGTGGAAGAGCTGGTCGCCGTCGCGGAAAGCTTGCACGCTCTATCGGACTACGTTCTGATGACGAGCAAAAGCCTGATTCTGGAACTCGACCGCTTCTCCGGTCAGTCGGCCGGCAAAGGATCGGTGGAGCTGGTCGTCGAGTACGTGTCGGATCCCGTGATGCCTCCGAATCGTCCGTGGAGCGTGGACCAGCTGATCGAAAACGATATTCTGGAATTTCAAAAAACCGTCTCCGACGTATTTGCCACGGGACTCGACGACGAGACGAACGACAAGGACGACGAAGATGATGAGGCACGTCGACATCGCCGAATGCACGACCTTGGCAATCGCGGTCGCTCTGTTCGCGGAGGCAGGGGGAACGTAGACCTCCGCCGGATTCCGATCGCCGTCCTAAACACGACGTCGGTGATATCGATCGGAAGAAGGTTCACGTTGACAGATAGCATTTTCAGAAGGGTCGGAGAAACGTTGAGGATAGAAGGAAGACCGCCGTCTGCGACGTTGGTTCACTGTCTCCGCGGTTGCAGCCATCTCAGGGACCTTGGACTCCGAACTGCTCGTCTCGGAGCTGGACGATGGTGACGTGCAGAATCGGGTCACCGACCTGTCCAACTCTCCAGATGGAACCATTTCCGGACGACGCCGGTGCGCTACGGCGTCGCGAAGGAACCGGCGTTGGCGAGCGTTTAGAAGTATAAGTGTGCTTTCGCGAATCGAGATCGACAACAACAAAAAATAAATAGGATTCGGAGAACGATGCTGAGGAACGTGTTGGTCGTTTGCTTGCTCGGGATGACTACGGCCGTCGAAGGAGAGTGGACGTGCGCGTACTGCTCGTTTCTCACGGATGGAGAAACTACTTGGTCGTGCAACAAATGTTCGCTCTCGCAACCTGCACACCTTACGGTCGACCGAAGAAGAGACGATAACCGAATTGGAAGATAGTTGGTCCGACGAAGGCGACGACGATACCGACGGACGTTGCAATAAGCGAACTGTGGAATGCAGATTGAAAAATCTGCACAGACGCCATCAGCACAACCTGTGCATCGTCGAGGGTGGTTCCGTGTCGACGACGGCCGTCGTCACCGAGGATACGACGACGAAGGAGTGCGACCGCCTGCAAACGCCGCCGTTGAACAACGGCAGGATGGCGATGCTCTCTTGCAGGACGGGTCTGTACCTGGCCGAAAACTCTTCGTCCGGAGAACTGTACACCGTGGCAGAATGTCTTTCTCACGAACTGGAGAACGACTGCTTTTGAGAGGAAGAGAAGGCGGGTTCCGGACTACTGTACAGACACTCGTCCACAAAAAAGTTTCTCGCGATCTCGAAAGAAGGCGTTCCTTCCTTATTTAAGAAGAACAAAATCATTCCCCGCATCTTGTTCGAATGGCACCACTGCCGTTACGTTTTTTAGATCAAAGTAGTGTATTTTTTTTGTCTTTGACATAAAGGTTAAGAGAAAGAAAAAAATATATTTTGTAGTTGTCTTGATTTCTTCGTCTGGAAATTTGGCTAGACTTTCTTTAGCAATTAGGATCATCATTGTCAATACCATCATCAGCTTCTCTCACTTAGAAAGAAAAATAAAAAGAAAATACTAGATAAACGCAATTATGGTTCAAAGTTATTTATTCTGTCTTTCTATTTTCTGATTATATCACACATATTTTCAACAACGCAGGCTCAAAATGTTATGTTTTAGTGAGATATTCCAAGTTTCACAAAGTTGCAGTAAAATCGGTAATGGCTCTGGCTATATTGTCTATTCCGTCTTAATTGGGGCACGACATCAAAAGACCGAGCATAGCGTCCTCTTGGTTTCTAAGTTCGGTTGCCGCCACGACGAAAGTCTGTACGACCGTACGAAACACCTGTTCCTTGACGTCGGCACTCGACTGCTGGTGCTTTTCCCAATTTGTCAACTTGGACAGAACACGTTCGAGCATCATGAAGTGCGCGTTAAGCACGTACTTGATCATCTGGAGTCTAAAGAACTTGCAATCGGACCAGATTATAGGATTGATTTCGGAAAGAATTACTTTGATTTTGGCAAGGATCGAGCGAAATTTCTCGCATGTCGATCGTTCGATCACCGCTTGTTCGTGGTGCGGGTCGGGTTTCGGGTGCGGGTCGGGTGTCACCTCTAGTCCATGTACCAAATCTGAAAAAGTTTTTGCACTTGCGTATAAATCGGCCAGGTAGTTAAACTCATTCCTATTTGCAATATTCAGCGTAGTTGTAACACAGCAGTTTAGATTTTGAACGGCCGTCTTCAGATCCGGACAAACGATCTTTTCGAATTCGTCGACGGTTACCTTAGCAGGACACGTCCAACCGACGACGGTGACTCCGGTCATTATCGTGAGAATTTTGTCGATTTCCATAATGCTAGACTCCAATTTCAGTTCGAATTCGCAGTGATAACTTCGTAGCATATGCAAGATCTCCAAAAGATGTTCAGGGTAATCCGATGGGACTGCGAGATAGTAAATCTGGCGTTGGATTATTAGGAGTCCGCCGAGAGCCCTTACATATCGATACAGTCTTGCGAGTATTTCGTCGTTGCTACTGACAGTCTCCATGTTTGAGCGAGAAGTGACGGTAGGGAGATGATCCAACTTTTTATACCGATTTTCGTCCGATAACTATGACGTCATCGATTCCGAACTTGGGTGGCGCCAACGATTGGCAGATGTACGTCTGTAACGATGACGTCATCGGTTTCGAGGGCAGATGTACCAAGACATGGGGTTCACCGTACGCAAAACGTCATCGGTGGAGCGGACGTCATCGGTGGATCGCTCCACGAGCATAAAAGGGATCGTGGACCGCGTCCTCAGCAAAAAAAATAATCTAGAAATGTCAGGTCGAAAAGAGACTTGTTCTTACCTCACACCGATTCTGCTCGTACTCGTATAATCGTTATTTTAAATATTTAATTACGAAAAATAAATCTTTCGAAAAGAAACCACAAATTTGACTTCCTTCATATTTTGTATTTTTTTTTATTCTCGTTGAGTGAGCGTAGAGTGCTGCAGTGACGTGTAGGCCGTCGACGGTGCTGCGTCGTGTACACGAGAAGGTGTGAATTGCTTTGGACTTTCTGGACTTCGAGAAATTTTCGAAAAGCTGGACGACCGTCGCTTACATGTCGGTGTGCCGTGTACGCCATCGAGTGCACGAGTCCGGAGTCTTGTACGCCGTCGCGTACACGATTTTAAAATTTAATCGAAGACTTGTTTCGAATCATGGTCGCCTTGTACCCCTCGTCGCTGACCGTCGTCGGGCAACTGAGCCGTGTACGACGTCGGGTGCACGAGACCGGCATCGAGTACACCGTCGCCTACACGTCTTCCAATCTCTCCGAGGTTCGAACCTATCGTGTACTGAATGTTTTTTTTTTACATTTAGGACAAGAAATACTATAAGAAATGTTTTGAAAGACTAATAAAAGAAAAAAAAATACAAAGAAATATTTTGTATGTCTGAAATTATTGTTTCTCCTTTTCATAAACCAATATTAAGTTTATGTTTTGTTTTTAAGACGGCGGATGTCGTCTGAATTATTGTTGAAATAATTATTAATATTATTATATTATATATTACTATATTATATTCTTATTATTTCAAAATTAAATTTTATTATTGAAATGAATTACAATGTTAGTACTGTTATATAATAATAATATTATTTATAATATTTTTATCACCACTATTGATATCATTACAGTATTATCATCATCCGTCATCATCATCCTCATCCTATTCGTCATCGTCATCATCATTCTCATTGTTGTCTAATCATCATAATCATCCTTACTGTCATCGATCGTTGTAATCATCCCATCATACTCATCCATCGTCATCGTCCTCATCTTCATCACGTCCTCATTGATCATCTATCGTCGTTATCATCATCCTCATAATCTTCATCCTCCTCCTCATCCTTCATCATTTTCTTCATCATCATATTCATCGTCATCCATCATCATCCTCGTCATCGTCAATGGTGTAGCCAGCTATTGGCACAGTTTTGAAAGTCCCACACCATTTTTCTAATGGGTCCACATTTTAAAAATTGGTCCAAATTATGTAATTTTATGCATAAAATTAATCCAGATTTCTCTTATTTAGCTAAAAATGGGTAAGATATAAGAATATGGGTCCAGATATTTCATATTTTTGCGTAAAATGGGTCCAGTCCACATTGTTTAACTTTACACGTAAAGTGGGTCCACCCTGATATTGTCCCACACCGTTTGAAAATCATGGCTATGGCATTGATCCTCATCCATCATTGTAACCCTCATCACCATTCTCAACAATCATCGTTATCATCATCACCACAACCTAAATCATCCTCATCCATCATCATCCTTTTCCTCATCATCATCAACCTCATCCTTATCCTACTTATCATCATCACTCATTCATCATTCATCATCATAGTCCTCATTATCATCATCATCCATCATCATCCTTGTCCTCATCATCATCAACCACATCATCATCATCATTATTAATCATCATTATCAATTATCATCCTCATCATGAGAATGATGATGAAGAGGAGAACAACAAGAATGAAAATGAGAATAAGGGGCAGAGGGGATGTTTCTCATTCTTCATCATTAACCTCATCAACATCATTCTTATCAATTATCCTCATCATTATCACTATCATCCTAATCAATCATAATCATCATCATCCTTATCTTCATTATCATCAAACTCATCATCCTAATTCTCCTTATTATCATCATTATCCTCACCATCCTTATCAGCATCATTTTCTTCCTCACCATCATCCTAATCATCTTTCTTCTCCTCCTCATGATCAACATATTCCTTATAATGGGGATTATAATGAGGATGGGGATGACAATGAGGAAGATGATGATGATGATAATAATAATGACATCAGTATTATAAGAATACCAGTACTAACGCTAATATTAATGTGAATTATAAACTATAATTTTTTTTGAAACGCTTAAGAATAATTATATAGAGTACTATAATAATAATATTATAAAGTAACAACATAATAGTATAATAATGATGATGAAAAAAAATGTAGTGTAGAAAGATTAAATTTAAATAGGTAAACATTTCCTTTAATTTTGATTGTAGTAGTCTTGGAATTTGGTGTGTTGACGTCACCATTCCAAATTTGCTTGGAAGGTGGGGAATTCCCACCAGACAGGCATAGACTCCCATTTTCCGATGCCACGACGAGGTTGCCACACCACAAATAATGATTTGCTTATCCATAAAACATTAAATTAGTTGCCAATTCCTAATATTTTGGTTTAAAAGCAAAATTTTGGGCCATACTAAGCTAAAAAAATAACTCTCCCATAAGCCCAGAGATTTTATTCCGGGACTCTGACCGAGGGTCTAGTTGGCTCTGTGTTTGGACCCACCCTATCAGACCCCCCTGGGGCCACCACTGAACGACTGTAATGGGTAAGTATTTAACTAAGGTCCTGTCAGTTTTTACAGTTATAGAAAAAAAAAAAACCCTAAAAGTGACTAAAAACATAAACATGTTTCCTATACCCCGATCCAAAAATTGGTATTTTAAAGCAAAATTTCACTATTTCGT
>NW_022703742.1:25139-29749 GCF_011630105.1 Anneissia japonica | reverse complement strand
ACCAAAAACATAAAGTTATTTCCCCTACCCCAATTTTAAATTGTTTAAAATAGGGTATTTTAGGCCAAAATTTCAAAGTGCGGCGGCGGCGGCGGCGACGACGACGACGACGACGACAACAACAATAATAAAAATAATAATCATCATCATCTTCGGATGTCCATCGATTCAATGATGACTTGAGTAAAAGGAAGAATGGTATTTAGACCAATCAAAAAACAGTTTGCAAGTCGAAAACCTTTTACAAAGGTTGGACATTTAAAATAATAGCGGCCCAAACAGTCAGATTCAAGTTAGTGCCTAAAAGTTTACGTTTTTGTTTTTAAATCGGATAACTTCTGTTCTAGTTATCATCTCTTGATGTCAAAACTCTCCAGCTTGTCCTGTCCAGTGCCCACTTTTGCCATCAATGGTTCCAGAAACTTTCAAATGTCGTTGAAGTATGTCCTTATAACGGAGTTTAGGACGTCCACGACCTCTATTAACCTGATTTAGCTCTCCGTAATAACATATAAGCTTTGGGAGGCTTGTGTCCTGGGTCCTAATAACATGGCCGGTTCATCGAAGTTACGATGAAGCAATTATTGCTGCAGCAATTGGCATGTTTGCTTCTACATCAGAAATTTGATCCAGCCATTTTATTTTCATAATTTGTCTACTATGGCCGATTTGGGTTCTAGTCAAGCTGGAAATATGTCGTTGATAAAGTGTCATGGCTTCAGTTGAAAATAAGTGTCGGTAGAACCACTGCCTTATAAACTTTTGATTTTTGTGGACAATTGTTTGTTGTGTTGGGACCACAGTCTTTTCCAAAGGGATCCGAAAGATATAGAAGCACTTTGGATTGTTCTCCAACTTCCACATCTTCTTGTTGGTGATGGAAGTTCCCAGATAGGTAAATGAATTCACTTCCTTGAGATAAATGTTGTCCAACTTAATTTTGGTTTTGGGAATGTACCTGCTCGATGGAGCCTGTTCAAATAGTGTTTCAGTTTTAATTTACTTTTAAGCCAAACAGTTTGGTTAAAGTTGTCGATTACCCTCTGTAAATCCACTTATGTGCTGGCACATATCTCAACGTGTTTTTCTACTTGCTAAGTTGTACAAATTCTTATCAAATCTTGTTCTTAGGTACACTCCTTTAAATTGTATGTTATTATCAATAGTCTGGAATACTGCATTAAGATACAATGTAAACATTGTGGGGGCTAGAACACACACTGACTTATCTCAACATGTTCAGAAAGTCCAACACATACACATACTCTGCCATTCATTCTTTCGTGAAATTGCTTGAGAATGTTTACAATCTTGTGGGGGCAGCCAGAGAGTAGTAGGATTTGCCAACGTGTTAGCCTGTTAACACTATTACAAGACTTGCGTAGGTCTATAAATGCAATATACAGATTTTGATCTCGACACAGTTTGAGCGGTCACCATTTTTCCTATAAATTGTAACAATTTGTGCATCCTTGAAGTCTTGTGTAAGTCTTTCTTCGTCAAGGCACATGTTAAAGAAGTCTATTTTCAAAAATTTAAAGAGCTTTGGAACACGTTGTGTAATCACAGCCCATTCTGGCATTAAAATCTCCGAGGACAAGTATTTTATCAGAAGTATGTATACCATTTAATATGTTGTTAAGACGAAGATAAAATTCATCCTTAGATGTATCATTATGCATCATGGTGGTGCATAACAGCAAATAATGCTAAGGTAGCGAGACCTTGCTAATGGTATTCGCAAAGTCATAATTCGTTTTAAATGGCGTAATGGTAATGTTGTCAGCTTGTCGGCTATAGTATTTTCGAGTGCAATACCTACTCCGGCTGTGTATATTTCACTCTTATCTTCACCAATCCAATATATCGTATGGTTTGTTTTTTGGTTTTTTTTCGCGTATGTGACCTCTGCCTTCAATTCTGATTACTTGTAGGGCTGCAATATCAACACCATATTTGTTTAGTTCATAACATAACCGTCCTTGCTGGCCTTCTTTTAAGTCTATCACTCTTGGTTGAGTCTAAAAGTGTCCTGACATTCCAGGTTGCTATTTTTAAATTCTTTTTTTCCACCGCTAATTCAGAGACCCGTTGGCCACGTCGAACCAACCAGGTTTAGGTCCAACAAGCTGTTTTTACTCCATCTTTTCTAGGAGTCTCCCCTGTTTGGGGCAGGCAGTGCTATCCCTAAATAGGGCTGTCTGGTCGCTCAAGTACTTCCTCAAAAGTCTGTTGCTGGATTCAGTCGTCTTGCCACCATCTTGCTTGAAAGGCCCATATGTAGGTTTTTAGCTGCTGCCAGTCTCCCAAACCTGCTACCGTTGCGTCGCCACAGGACTTTTATGTTACATATTCACCCGACAGAAACTGAGTTCCTATGCATCCTTACACGATATAAGACTAGATATCGTCGTGTCCCCGCATAATGATCTCTCTGGACTAAGAGTGGTTTCCATAGAGGTATGTCAATGACATAACAATATAGGGTCCCTGTTAGTGGCCCCGTAGTTGAAGTTGTTGCATCGAGCTCACTGCTGCTGCCCAGTGTTGATGTTAACGCTTGAGGGTAGAGGTAGATATTGTATTGAATGTTCTTCCAGAACAGATTGAAAAACTGTACTGTTTAATACTTGAGCAAACTTCTGTTTTAATTTCCACAAGTGTAAAACCAAAGCCAAAACAAATTATTTTAAGCTAGGTCGCCTTTCCATGCACGATGTCTCCAAAACCACCGCACAATGTAGATCGTCGGCATTAGCGTTGAGGCATCAATTTATTTCCGTATGTAGAAAAACATCTAAATGCCAAATTCCGCTCAGTTGTTCTTCAAGCTTGTATTCATGCTTGGCACTAACAACACTGTATAATACTTGAGTAAATTCCAATTTCTAATTTCCGCAGGTGTAAAACCAAAGCCAACACAGATTATGAATTAGACCTATCTAAGCTGTGGCGCTTTCCCATGCGCGGTTCCTCTACCACTGCACTACTTTCCGTATGTAAAAGAACCATCCAAACTCAGTTGAGTTCTTATTTAAGCTTTTGTTTTTTACTCTACCAGGATATTTCATTCATAACAGATCTTGCAAACTCAGATGTTTTCAGTCTTATTTTACAAGCTAAGGATATGATTTTGTCAACATGACCTCATGAGCATAATAATAATAATAATAATAATAATAATAATAATAATAATAATAATACAAATAATAGTAATAATAATAATAATAATAATAATACGCCTAATCTTAAAGAAAACCGTGTTCCACTGTCTTGATTATTATTATTACTATTTTTTACTATTAACGGTACACTTACTAATATGATATTAAGAATGAATTTTATTATTATTATTATTATTTTAATTGTTATCATAATTATTATTATCATCATAATCATGGTCAGAAAAATATAAATGATATTCATCAATTATAATAATAATCATCGAAAAAAGGCAAATAGTAAAATTGAACTTACATGTCACAAGGGGAAGAACCATTCAGTAAAAACACGTCCTCTTTAATGCTATTAACATAGTTGCTTTTAATGTCGCTTTAAAGTAAATCAATGCATTGTTAATATTTAAAAAAATATAAGGATACATCAACCGCAAACTCATTCACTTTTATCGTTATCGTTATCTCAGTCAACCTTCAACCACCTATCAACTATATTCCGGCAATAACATATCAGAAACACTTATTTCATCATCAAGAATTAACTACTCTGGCTTTAAGGGTATTTTCCTATTTCCCGTGCTAAAGACTCCAGTTCAAACCTAGCCAGCGCCTGGTTTTAAATGGAGTCTGATTACTTGGCTCCTCGAATAACCCTCATATTGAGAGTCGTACGGGTGAAAGACATACTGTTTGTTCAGGTGGTGCTGCACTGCGGCTGCCGTGATTTATTTCGGTGTTTAATTGTAAGAAATGAAATAAGACGGAGTAAAGACAAGTCGGATGGATTTGAAATGACTCTCTCGACAAGAATCACAAGACTTCGAGGGTTGGCTCAATAACCTGATTAACGGCACTGTGCTTCGCCCCCGACAGATCACGCGCGTTACAAAAGGGTATCAGATTTAGAGGGGTCTCGAATAGGAGGGTACACTGACAGTATTGTACTGTTTTTGTTACTTTCATTGTTTTGCCGATGACAATTCTTTCAAAAGGCGGTCCAGGTGGGGGTCAAGAGCTTCCTATAGGAGTTTCTCTTTTACCCTACCTCTACCCCCCAAAAATGGAAAATTCAAAATGGCCGCCTTAAAACACAATTTTGGCAGTTTAAAGGCTCTAAGAGCCCACATTACTATGATCTTGGTGTTAATACCTATGTTTTTTAGTTTAAGGAATTCAATAAAACAATATTAAAATACAATACCATACATTTTTATCAGGAAAATGCAAAATTAAATAATATATTCAAAATGGCCGCCAAAAAACACAAATTTGGCAGTTTGAAGGCTTTTAGTGTACATATTACCATAATCTTGGTGTTAATACCTATGCTCTTTAGTTCAAGGAATCCAATAGAATTATATAAAACACTATAGCATACCTTTTTAGTGTGAAAATGCAAAATGCTCTTTAGTTCAAGGAATCCAATAGAAT